>NC_089782.1:35467879-35487879 GCF_040412425.1 Macrobrachium rosenbergii
CTGATAAACTCCTTGACTTGACATTTTCAAAAGGTAACTTCCATAACTACATGTTAGTTCCCGTTTAGTTTTCTGTAAAAGAAAATTATTGTTCCGGCTTCGTCTGTCCGTCCGCACTTTATTCTGTCTACACTTTTTCTGTCCGCACCTTTTTCTGTCAGCACCTTTTTCTGTCCGCACTTTTTCTGTCCGCCCTCATATCTTAAAAACTACTGAGGCTAGAGGGCTGCAAATTGGTACGTTGATCATCCACCCTCCAATCATCAAACATACCAAATTGCAGCTCTCTAGAATCAGTAGTTTTTATTTTATTTAAGGTTAAAGTTAGCCATGATCGTGCTTCTAGCACCGCTATAGGCGCCAACAACACAGGCCACCACCGGGCCGTGGGTGAACGTTTCATGGGCAGCGGTTGAGAGTTTAATGGGCCGCGGCTGAGAGTTTAATACAGCATTATACGCTTACCAGAAAACTCGATTTTTAACTTTAGTAGCACAAGAATTCCAAATTAGATTAATATAAAGTTTACTGGTATCTCTCTCTCTCTCTCTCTCTCTCTCTCTCTCTCTCTCTCTCTCTCTCTCTCTCTCTGATTACTTCACTCAATAAAGACTCTTGGAATTTCTTGCACCTTAACTTCTGCAAGTGTCTCGTACCTCTCTTTCGGAATAATGGTTCTCAAGATATTCGAGAATATAATTCCCCTTCTGTCACGGTAATTCTAGTAACGGGCTAATAATGCTTGGCCTCCTATTCTTAAAAAACGTATCCTCCTGTTTCTCAATCCCTCAGTAATTCTCTTTCACTTCAAAGTACCCGACGGCCCCCTTTCATCGCTTTGCACCCAGGTATCTGAAGGGCCGCTCGAGTCCCTCAATCGGCGATTCTGCGAATCGGAACAGGGGCAAAAGAAATCGCGAACTTTAATCCGCCCACGTACAGCTTCATATGCGAAAAATCGCTTCGAAAGAATAGGGATAAAATAAAAAAAAAAAAAGCAAGATGAAAAAAATGAATAAAGATAAAAAATAAAGATAAAAAAGAAAAAAGACAAAAAAAAAAAAAAGAGTTCGGACCACCTACAATCTTTTTTTATTCCGAAAAGTCTCTCAACCACATTGATGATACAAGACTTCTAAAAAAGAGAGAACATTCGGCTCACATATAAACGGAGTTAACAGCTGCGAAGGACAAGCAATGACAAGCGTTCGTAAATATACAAGACAAACGCAAAAACAAATTTATCGACACTGAAATACCTCTATGCAGTGCATGCAAGCGATCAACTTTGCATTCCGGTGCGTTCAGAATCTGAAAGTGATTAACACAGGTAACCACATAAACCGGGCCATTTACGTTTTCCTTCACAAACAATAAGAAAATTCTTTTACTTTACAGAACGGAAAAGGATACAGAATTTAGGCCAAAGGTCAAGCTTTGGGACCTATGAGGTCACTCAGCGCTGAAACGGAAACTGACAGTAAAAATGGTCTGAAAGGAAAACCTCGCAGTTGCACTGTGAAACAACTGTTAGAAGAGGGTGGAAAGTAAGATGGAAGAAAGAGAATATGAACGGAGATGCAGTTAAAGGAATGAAAGGGGTTGAAGCTAGGGGCCGAAGGGACGCTGCAGAGAAATAAGGAATGCCTACAGGGCACAGCATGAGGTGCACTGACGGCATTACCCCACTAGGGAGGTTCTTTTTATTTTGTAAACGAACGACAAAGCGATATAGGAGTGATAAGCTACCCAGTACGCAGAAAGACGGATACACTGAACTGACAGCTGTATTTCTTTGCGGATACAATATAAACTTAATTTATAAGATGGGACTGCATCAGACTACAGCGAGCGTGGCGAATCGACTGAACTCCCTCTCTGAATGACACTTTCGTGTTTATCATAAATTAAAATGTTAGGAACTTTAAATAGAGTTTATCTATAAAACCACTGACTGCCTCTTCGTCGAATTTTGTTTTTTCCTGAGCCGTTTGCGACAGAGAACATACTTCTTAGAAAGGACAGCAAAACAATACATATGTGGGAGTACATCTGAGAGAGAATATACAAGAAACCTAAATAGATATATATATATATATATATATATATATATATATATATATATATATATATATATATATATATATATACATACAGTATATGTATGTTTGCATACATATATATATATATATATATATATATATATATATATATATATATATATATATATATATATATATATATATATATATATATATATATATATATATATATATATATATATATATATATATATATATATATATATATACACACACATATATATATATATATATATATATATATATATATATATATATATATATATATATATAGTATATGTATGTTTGCATACATATATATATATATATATATATATATACACACACACACATATATATATATATATATATATATATATATATACATATATATATATATATATATATATATATATATATATATATATATATATATATATATATATATATAAACGACAGCGTCTTGGTAGTCCTTTTAAAGCCTTACCTATTTCCTTTCTAATAAACAATCTGTATACGTGATTCCCAACAACCAAAAACATCTACAAAAAAAAAAAAATATTTACAATTTGCCAAAAACGTAAAACATAAATGTGCAATTGGCAAGTATATGTCGAACACTTTTTACGTACAAGTCCTGAAATTTAAATTTCGATTTGCTGAAAAATGGCAGTGGCATTTGCAAAAAAAAAAAAAAAAAAAAAAAAAAAATTAATAAATAAAAAAACCGTAAGCGTTTCCGGCATACATTCTCCAAAGGTCAAATGTCAACCCCCTACCCTCCGCCCCACCGCCCCGACCACAAAGACCTCGCTGACCAAAATCAGCGCCGCGTGGGGAAACCACCGCTATGATACGCGCACCTGGCGTCTCAAAATCTGAGGTCAAAAGTCGTCGTCGTCGGGGAGAAATTTTTGTAGAACTGAGAAATGACGTCTAATGCTCCACCGTCTGTTTATACATTTCAAAGGTTGGGAAACTTTTGACTTTTATAGACTAGATATATAACAATATTCAATATTAAATAGAAAGAATTATTTTATGGTCGATTTAATGCATTGAGCTTGGAAGTATTACACATATCAAATGCGTAATGTCAACGGAATGCAATTTGAAAAAATATAGCTGCAAGACGTTATAACATCATCTTCAGCAGTGTATAAAATCTGTTATCAATAATAATAATAATAATAATAATAATAATAATAATAATAATAATAATAATAATAATAATAATAATAATATAAAGTAGCACTAGTATATCACATATAAACTTTGAATAATACCTTTAAACCATATTACACTGGTAAACAGAATAATAATAATAACAAAAAAAAAAATAATAATAATAACGAAAGGGAGTACTTAAATATCAAATAAGAACTTTAAAATAATACGATTAAATCAAACTTGCACAGTAATAATAATAATAATAATAATAATAATAATAATAATAATAATAATAATAATAATAATATAATAATATAATAATAATAAACACTAAATTATCACATACACACTACAAAACAATTCCTTTAAAATTTAAATCATATTACGCTAGTAAAAAAGAAGCATAAAGAAATCGTTCCTCATCAAAAGCAATTTAAATACACTGGATACACAGGAAAAATGAAAATATACAAAGCAAAAAAATCAATCGCAGATGACACGCAACTGTGACTCATGACTTTGTCAATATACAATTATTTCACTCATCAAGGCACCTTTTAATCTTTTTCAAGCCGCGAATTTAAAACACATATTTTTCTTCAAATATAAACAATGCGTCGAACTTTCTTCGGCGCAATCGAGTTTTCTGTACAATCAAGGCCACCGAAAATACATCCATCTTTTGATGGCATCGGTATAATGCTGTATGAGCCGCGGCCCATAAAATCTTTAACTACGGACGGTGGTGGCCTGGCCTATATCGCTGCCAGAAGCACGATTATGGCTAAATTTAGCCTTAAATAAAACAAAAACTACTGGTTCTAGAGAGCTGCAATTTGGTATGTTTGATGACTGGAGGGTGGATGATCAACATACCAATTTGCAGCCCTGTAGCCTTAGTAGTTTTCAAGATCTGAGGGCGGACAGAAAAAGTGCGGACACAAAAAGTGCGGACGGACAGACAGAGCCGGCACAATAGTTTTCTTTTAAAGAAAACTAAAAATATTTTCGCAACAAACATTTAGATAAAACGCTGCACAGATACAACGCTAAGAAAGAAACGGCCAAAACAATCCACATGTAACTGGGTCAACGGAACCAATAAATCAGATTGTAGCAATTGGCAATGACGTCATTGCGTATCCCACAAAGTGTACTAGACGCAAATAAGTTGCGGTAGGTTGCATCGACTGCCATCGGGATGCGAAGCTGAGTAGACAACGAATAATACATACATACATACATACATACATACATATATATATATATATATATATAAATCTATATATATAAATCTGTGTATATATACATACATACATACGTACATATACACGCACATACACATACACACACACACTCTGACACATCAGGTAACAAATACCCCTTAATATCGAAATCACTCTCGCTTGAGAATCACTTGCATCCAGAAAAATAGTATATAATTTTATATAGCTGCCTCTGCCTCAGCCAGGAATCGAACCCACGCCTTTTAGGTGTGACAAGAGAGTAGGGAAAAGTCTACTGCTGCATATATATATATAAATATATATATATATATATATATATATATATATATATATATATATATATATATATATATATAATATAATGTATATGTGTATTAGTTTAAATACAGGAATATAATGATACTTCCCCTCTTCTACTCACTCATGATCGTGTGTACTGTACAAACGAAAAAAAACGAGCAACAACGAGAGAGAGAGAGAGAGAGAGAGAGAGAGAGAGAGAGAGAGAGAGAGAGAGAAAGGGAGCCTCCTCTAAAGGTACCGAGGAGGGAGGGGGGGTGGGGGTCGGCGAGGCAGGGAAGGAACGAGAACAGAGTAATTGATATCAAATTCAGGCTGACTTCACCGACGATGTCAAATGGATGTCGCTGCAGAGTCGACGAATCCGAGAGCGTCAAAGGAAGTCTCCTGACATCTCCCCCCCGGTGGATCGGAAAGAGGTACAAGGGGAAAGATTCTCTCTCCTCCCAGATAAGATGTGAAGGAAGGAATACGTTCGCGGTCGCTCAATAAAAGTTACAATATTTAATTACACGATGGAAAACAAGCATCCATGCAAGAAACTGCTACCACATGACATATGAGACGAGAGGAATGGTATAATATAAAACGTAAAAATGAACAAAAAAAAAAAGACAACGAACAGAAAAACCTTGTGAAATAGGATCAACAAAATGGGCAGATATAATGAATTACTGTGACATAACGCCTTGGTCTTTCTGAGGAAGAACCTCTGTTCTACAACACTACTAAGAACCTCTGTCTAAAATAGCCAAGATCCTCTGTCAAAAACTGCCAAGAACCTCTGTCTGAAACACTGCCAAGAACCTCTGTCTGAAACACTGCCAAGAACCTCTGACTGAAACACTGTCAAGAACCTGTGTCTACAAAGTTGTCAAAAATCTCTGTTCTACAACACTGCCAAGAACCTGTGTCAAAAATTGCCAATAACCCCTGTCTAAAACACTGCCAAGAACCTCTGTTTTACAACACTGTCGAACACCTGTCTAAAACACTGTCTACAACACTGCCAAGACCCAGGAACTCTGCTGGGCGGTTTTGAGGCAAATGGATCGCACGACCTCTGGTAATGGCCAGTGTGACAAAGTGGCACCTCGGCGGAATATATGTGTCATACATGGCTGAATACTCCGGGAGAGAGAGAGAGAGAGAGAGAGAGAGAGAGAGAGAGAGAGAGAGAGAGAGAGAGATGCACCTGAATTAAGGGGCACAACTTAGATTTTAGGTTTTACTACACGTTGACGTACGAATGGAGAGAGAGAGAGAGAGAGAGAGAGAGAGAGAGAGAGAGAGAGAGAGAGAGAGAGAGAGAGAGAGAATGGGAAAATGTTTACGGTACACTTAAATTCATGACTTTAACACATTTTCAAAACATTTGCCTACAACGGACAGAGAGAGAGAGGGAGAATGTCTGCCGAGATATTCGAACACATCATATATTTCAAAAAGTGTCCAGACGAGAGAGAGAGAGAGAGAGAGAGAGAGAGAGAGAGAGAGAGAGAGAGGGTAAAATGATTACTATATAGTATACTTAAATTCACAACACAACATATATTTCCAAACATTTGCTTACACCAGAGAGAGTAAAATGATTACTATATAGTATACTTAGATTCACAAGCACAACATATATTTCACAAACATTTGCTTACACGGAGAGAGAGAGAGAGAGAGAGAGAGAGAGAGAGAGAGAGAGAGAGAGAGAGAGAGAGAGTAAAATGATTACTATTTTGTATACATTTATATTCATGAGCAGTACATATATTCTCCAAACATTTGCTTACACGGAGAGAGAGAGAGAGAGAGAGAGAGAGAGAGAGAGAGAGAGAGAGAGAGAGAGAGAGAGAGAAAAAATTTTTGCTGGTACATTTATATTCATGAGCAGAGAGAGAGAGAGAGAGAGAGAGAGAGAGAGAGAGAGAGAGAGAGAGAGAGAGAGAGAGAGAGAGAGAGAGAGAGAATATGCACTTTATTTCAGAAGCCGGGGTGCACATGTGCAGAGCACTACGTATATACTCCACCTACACGGCGAGAGAGAGAGAGAGAGAGAGAGAGAGAGAGAGAGAGAGAGAGAGAGAGAGAGAGAGAGAGAGAGAGGATGAATTTTATACCAGAAGCCGAAATGCACATACGCATGCAATAACCAAGCACAGAACAGACCACACACGCACAGTAAATAGGCCACGTTGCATGGACAACACACCTTTACAAAAAGTATTCCTACGTGGAATTAACAGTCACAGCTTCCACAGTGCCTTATGGAATGTCAGTGCTTATTTCACAAATGTTTTTTTTTTTTGTTTGCCATTTTATTTTTCCAGGGGAAAAAATTCCCTCACACTTTTTTTTGGGGGGGGTTGGAGTGGTGGGGGAGAGAGAGCCAAGTTTTTTACAAAGCACTTCTCTTTTACAGATGGTCTCAAATTACTCTTTTTATTTATTTTATTTTTTTTTGTTCCGATGTCAAAAAGCACTCAGTCGAGTCCTAAATAGATATATAAAAACAAAATAAAAATTGCGCCGAAGTGTCTTCGGCGCAGTCGAGTTTTCTGTACAGTCGCTACAGCATATAATCAAGGCCACCGAAAACACATTTATCTTTCGGTGGTCCCTGTATAATGCTGTATGAGCCGCGACCCATGGAGCTTTAACCACGGCCCGGTTGTGGCCTGTCCTATATCGTTACCAGACGCACCATTATGGCTAACTTTAACCTTAAATAAGATAAAAACTACTGAGGCTAGAGGGCTGCAATTTGGTATGTGTGATGATTGGAGGGCGGATAATCAACACACCAATTTGCAGCCCTCTAGCCTCAGTAGTTTTTAAGATCTGAGGGCGGACAGAAAAAAGTGCGGACGGTCAGACAAAACCGGCACAATAGTTTTCTTTTACAGAAAACTAAAAGGTCAAATAAAAGTCGAACTAAAGTTTTGGAGATTTCATATCTTGGTCGAACTAAGAATTGAAAACGGTAAAATCTTAGTCGAACTAACATTTGAAAACGTTCCAACGTTAGTCGAACTACGTATACTTTAAAAAAAATAAAGGTTGAAACTAAGTATACTTTAAAAAAAGGTTGAATCTGAAAGAAACTTAAAATGTTTACTCTATAGGCATCAGAGACTGACAGGGATGCTCCGTAATTTTGCATTTCTTCTAGATAACTCTAGGATGATGTTGGGTCACAAACATTTCGTACAATAAAAAGAAAAATGTTATTCAAAAGGAGCATAGCTCTCTTGACTGATTCTAAACTATATATACCCATCCCCCACTGAGACTCATTCCAGTTTAATATACACTTTCAAAAATACCTAGCAAATTTCCAAGCATTGTATTTCGCTTATTATCTATGGTGCAGCACTATACCGTGACCGGAAATGAGTGACAAAGAGCCACAATAATGTATATGAGAGACTGTATTTTTTTTTTTGGGGGGGGGGGGGTTAAAATACAGTCTCTCATACACATGGTTTTTTTTTTTTCAATCATTTCGCATATTCTTATATCATACGCACTTATCACTTACCATCGACTCTAATTGTTTTAATTTATCTCTCTCCCCCACAGACAAAACACCACCTAGGACCACCACCACCGAAAACCAGCCGGATCGTTATGGGATGAAGAGTTTCTCTCTCGATGCAACTCAAGTGCTTGTAGGTGCGACTGTGTGCCTCCCCTAATTCTTGTCCGATCTTAGCGCCAAAAAAAAAAAAAGCTAGAAAATACAAGTGAAGGGAAAGTGGAAATCCGATTAAAGGAAAGTATTGTTCTTTGATTTAACGGTTATTGCATTCCACTCCCGCAAGAAAATAATTGTCGTGATGGAGAATATAAAGCATCAGTAGGAGGGCCGAGTCCTCCTTGAGGAAAAATATATATAAGAGTAAAAACAAGTGAGGAAAATCAGTTAGTGAAGAGAAATCCGTTGTTCTTTTGCCCCTTTTTGTCATGGAAACTAAGAAAATGCGACCCGCCGTGATTTTACTCTGCGGCAAATCGAAGCCTTCGATTTAGAAAGCAAAGTGAAGGAGAAATTGCAAAGATATGACGATGAATGAGCTGATGATGATCGCGGTGGTGATGACGAAGATAACAGTGGATCAGATCTGCTTCCTTTGAGGAAAAGAGAGAGAGAGAGTGAGAGAGTGAGAGAGAGAGAGAGAGAAAGAGAGATAGAGGGAGAAAGTGAGAGAGTGAAAGCGGAAGCGAAACTAGATCGCCCACCCCCTCCCCCTACATCCTATTTTGTTATTGTCAGAGTGCCTGCGAGTCCGTTTCCGGCGATAGACGATTTTTTTTGAGAAATAATAAAAAAAAAAAAAATAAGACGAGTATTTCGGAGAGCGTGAACATTGAAGGGTCGTGTGAAGACCTTTCAACAGCAGAACATATCCCTGGGGGGGTTGTGCATGCGCGCGCGCGTCTGTGTGTGTGCGTGCGTGCGTGCGTGTGTGTGGGTGTATGCATGGATGCGTGCGTGAATGAGTGCGTGTGCGAGCGAGTGAGTGAGTGAGTGCTTGAGTGCTTGCGTGCATGCCTACCACTGGGTCCCAATTCCTCTAGGGTGATACCCCCTGCCACCTGCAGAGGAAGTGAGGAGGACGGGGAGGAGGAGGAGGAGGAGGAAGAGGAAAAAGGACGACGCTGCTGAAGAAGAAGAAGAAGAAGAAGAAGAAGAAGAAAAAGAAGAAGAAGAAGAGGAAGTAGCTCCTTCTCGACGATGAAGCTTAGTAGGTCAGCCTCGGGAGCCAGGCTGCTGCCGCCCTCAGGAATGTAGGAGCCGAGGAAGGAAGGAAGGAAGGAAGAAGGACGGAAGAACCAGTTGGGTGACTCGTTGCAAAGGGCCTTTTTCACATTCCCCACCGACTTCCCCTCACAGCTCATCATCTTCTTCCTCCTCCTCCTCCTCCTCCTCCTCCTCCTCCTCCTCCTACTCTTCCCGTTCCCCTCTCCCCCTACACAGAGGGAGGCACCACTGGATGGGGGCCCGGCGCCACTGGGGGGGCGGCGCTTCTGCTGAAGGTGGGAGGAGGTGTTGGTGCGGTGGTGCCGTAGAGGAAGCGTGACGCCGCCGCCGCTCGGGCGCCCCTTAGTGCCAGGGGCGGTGAGCGGAGGAGGCGCGGACTAAAAAGCACCCATTGCCACGCAGCAGAGTGAGGGCGGAGGCGGGGCGGTGGTCGGGGGGGGGGAGCAGCGAGGGTACAGCACCAGGGGGACCACTGGGGCCGCCGCTGCCGGAGCCAGGGTCCTCGGAGCGGTCCTCAGACGCCGACAGTTCGTGGGTCGGCGAGCCATCACCGAACCCCATGTGAACGTCGACCACCCCGCGAGACGACGTAACAGCCTCGGTAAGCAACAACAACAACAAAAACAAACAAACAAATAATTTAAAAAAAAAAACATCTTTTGAAAGGCAAAAGCAGAACTTACTAATAAGCAAAGACGAAAGACTGTCAACTCATTCATTTAATTCTTCTTTTACTGGCAATTCACCTTGGATTCCTTCAGGAGAGAAATGTCATCTTATCATCATATATTTATTACAGAGCCATTTTTACTTTATCCTATCATTCGCCATCATCATCATCATCATCACTGTCATCACTTCCAATAACTTGTATCTCGATAATGATCATTAGTTTAAAAATACATAAAGTCACAGGTTTTTACTCTTCGAACGGTTTATATATATATATATATATATATATATATATATATATATATATATATATATATATATATATATATATATATGTATAATATTTACCTATATACAAATATATATAAAATATGAATGCTCATTATTTTCACCAAAACGCACTGAAACGAATATTTGCGGTAAAACTACCTGCAATTTCCTAACCCATTTTTATTAAATATTTCTCCACTGTTCTTCGCTAAGGTAGCTCAATCTTTACGTACCGTTCGATCGCCACTGTGAAACGATTAACAATTAGCTACAGGAAAAGAATTTTTTGTTTAATCCTCCATATTATATTTTACATAATATTTCATACCAAGAATTTCTCATTCTTTCATTTTCGCTGAACTACGAAAAAACACAATAATCTGCACTATGATGCAAATATTTTCATATAATGGAGAGTGAAAATATTTATATTCATAGGCGTGAATACTTAACATCAAAATCTCTGTGTACACATAGCACACGTGACAAAAAATTACGTTATATATATATATATATATATATATATATATATATATATATATATATATATATATATATATATATATATATATATATATATATATATATATATATATATACTTAAATATTTATATAGCACCATATTCAACTACCATCCAGCTATCGAAACTTAATGTATTTTTTCAAACGTCACCCAGACATAAAAATCAAATTTGGCATTGTTTATTACACTATTTTAACCACTGAAATATCCGAGTATAACAAATAAGATACAAATTCAGTAAATCTGCCAACTCCCTAAACTTCCACTGCAAGACAATAATCGTAAGATGGTAAGAAACTAAATAAAATTAATAAATATCAAATTTCCAGACCAAAGAATTATATCTGAGGCATTTAAAGAAGGGAAAAATGACATCAAGAATTATACAATGCGTATTTAAAGAATGACATCATGGCTATTTAAAGATAGGACAAATAACATCAGTGGTTACATCATGACCATTTAAAGAAAGGACAAATAACGTCAAGAACTGTATCTTTGGCATTTAAAGAAGGGACAAAAGCTATTAAGAATTACATTTGGCTATTTAAAGAAAGGGCATATGACATCAAGAATTACATCATGACTATTTAAAGAAATGACATATAACAAAGAATTACATCATGCTATTTGAAGGACGAGTAACACCAAGAATTACATCTTCCCCATTTAAAGAAAGGACAAATAACATCAAGAATTCCATCATGGCTACTTGAAGATAGGACTTATAACCTCAAGAATTGCATTATGCTATTTGAAGAAAGGACAAATGACATCAGGAATTACATCTCCTCTGTTTAAAGAAAGGACCTATAACATCAAGAATGACATCTATGGCTACAGGACAAATAACATCAAGAATTACTTCATGGCTTTTAAAAGAAAGGACAAACAACATCACGAATTACATCATGGTTATTTAAAGAAAGGAATAATAACATCGAGAGGTACATCATGGCTATTTAAAGAAATGACAAATGTCATCAAGATTACATCTTAGCTATTTACAGAACGACAAATAACATCAAGAATTACAACATGGCTATTTAAAGAGAGGACAAATAACCTTGAGAATGATATGACTATTTAAAGATTGGACAAAAAACATCAAGAATTAAATCATGGCTATTTAAGAAAGGACAGATAACATCAAGATTTACATATTAGCTATTTAAAGAAAGACAAATAACATCAAGAGTTACATCTCGCTATTTACAGAGAGGATAAATAACATCAAGAGTTACACCGTAGCCACTGAAATAAAAGACAAACAGCCTCACGAGTTACATCACGGCTATTGGAATAAAAGACAAACAGCCTCAAGAGTTACATCGTGGCTATTGAAAGAAAAGACAAACAGCCACAGGAGTTACACCATGGCCATTTAAAGAAAAGACAAACAGCCTCACGAGTTACATCGTGGCTATTTAAAGAAAAGACAAACAGCCTCAGGAGTTATATCATGGCTATCTAAAGAATTGACAAACAGCGCCAGTAGTTACACCACGGCTATTGAAAGAAAAGACAAACAGCCACAGGAGTTACATCTTGGCCATTTAAAGAAAGGACAAACAGCATCAAGAATTACATCTTAGCTATTTAAAAACAGGACAAATAACATCAGAAATTTGCAAAAACTCTCGAGTCAAATCTACATTGTTGAAATCAGTGGGATTTCACTCTATGTAAGATTTCCAAGCTAAGAATGTTACAGGGGTAATTCAACATAATCACCACACGATGAATGTTGAATTACTTACAGTCGAAAGAAACATTTTCCATTTTTCAAAGAATGTAATCCAATGTGTGACTCATACAAAGCCCATCACACTATTCTTATAAGAGACAAATGGTGTCATGATTTTCCTCAGAAGGTTTTTGATAGATGTACAATGAAAATTTCTAAGCAACGTAACGTTGAGGAAAATATTCCAGACTTGGGAATAAGGAACACCACCCACATGCAAGTTTAAAACGTAAAGAATACCCATATATTTTTCTTTTATGTGTAACCTGACTCACTATCGGCTATAATCTCCAAATTACACAGGTGTGGATTATAAAATTAAGGCCAACCCCTGGGACCTAAGAGGTCATTCAGCGATGAAACAGAAACTGACAGTAAAAAGGTTTGAAAGGCGTAACAGGAGGAAAACCTCGCAGTTGCACAATGAAGCCATTGCTAGGAGAGGGTGGAAAGTAAGATAGAAGGAAGAGAATACGAACGGAGGTACAATAAAAGGGATGAAAGGGGTCGCAGCTCGGAACCGAAGAGACGCTGCAGAAATGCCTACAGTGCATTTTGTGAGGCTCACTGACGGAGCTACCCCCCCTACGGGGCCTATACAAGTATGCAGAATGAAAAATGGAATTAAAAACCCTCGGTTCGAGCTTCCGTTGACTGCGTACCGCTCCAAGGATCTAATCTGCTGTCTGTACTGTACCTTGTCTTCTATCACCGTCATGTTTTAAAGTACAGTTACAACATTCAGTTATGTTTACTTTCCATTCGTACAAATGAGGAATACTGTACTTGGGTCCTTCCTATTCTTAACACTCATCGCAGTGTTGTGGACATTCCGCAACACGGAGAAATGCCCACAACACTGAGAAACACTCCTCATCGCAGTGTTGTGGACATTCACTGTTATTTGAATAAACTGGCATAATTCTCCTGACTTTCCTAAAAAACACTTCTTTAACCAAGAAGCTTCTTTTCCTAAGAAACTTCTTTTAGAAAGTATACAATAATCGACTGAAACCTGCTGCCCGTGCAGGCAATCTAGTGGAAAGATCAATCTGCTGGGCATCCATCGGCCATAATGGTTATGGCATTAAAGCAGTTGAATAATTTTATTATTAACAATGATAATAATAGTAATTATCATTACTGTCGTAGCAGTATTCGTATCAGTAATTATTAACACGGGGATGAATCTAACACAAACAACTGACCAACTACAACATCCCGCAAGAATTATAACTCCTTAAAGTTAAAATTGCCATATGACAGTACAAACATGAACAATAATAAGACTGTAGCACTGGTAGCATCAATATTAAAAGTACCCGGACGCATTTTTCCGAGATGTAACCGCGTACCAGGACCTTTCCCTCAAAAAAGCGGTACGCCATATCTTAAAAACTGAAAATAGAATTTTCTTGGAAATAATCTCATTGTCTTTCCCACACCCAAATTACTCCGGGGCTACTATGTAATCTACCCCAACCTAACCCCTAACCTAACCTAACCTAGGGGCATGGGAAAAAAAACCGGGGCTGGTGCAATACTAGCACACATCTCAGGAATTTGCTACCCGGACCAATATTAGTATTATATTAGAAAAGGCAGTATTACCAACAGCGTCAGTGACGGCGGTAGTAGGATAAACAACTGAATTTGAATAAGAGATGGCGATTGTTCGTTGGAACTTTCAATGCACAGGTACGTGACATAGAGACGAGCGGTAGAATTTTTTGATGGGTATGGAATTCCTACAGTAAATTAAAGTAGAAGGAGTAACGAGAGTAGGAGTAGAATGAGAATGGAGAGAGTAACGGAAATAGTCGTAGAATGAGCATGGATACTTTGCTAAGGAGGATTATACGCAGCTAAACAAACAGCATTGGAAAGCAACGTTCTTGTCGATTACACTAACGTAGTTGCATCCGGAATAATAATAATAATAATAATAATAATAATAATAATAATAATAATAAGAAGAAGAAGAAGAAGAAGAAGAAGAAGAAGAAGAAGAAGAAGAAGAAGAAGAAGAAGAAGAAGAAGAAGAAGAAGAAGAAGAAGAAGAAATTCACAATATCGTGATAACCTATTATGTAATAAAAATCCATAATCATATAAACGAAAAATTATATCTTTTGCATATCAATACAGTTTACTCATATAATTGTGGATTTTCATTGCATAATAATAATAATAATAATAATAATAATAATAATAATAATAATAATAATAATAATAATAATAACAAACAAAGTAAATTGGTACGGAGACAAGAGAAAGTTCATTAAAGCCCTGTAGTTCAAGCAAGGTCCGATGCACGGATAATATTAATGTTCCAGGAAAAACAAAAACAAAAAAAATAAATAAATACATAAAATAAACTAACACTTTAGTGGGAACTAAGAGCGGAAGATAAAAATATAGCAAAAAGACGGAGATGAGATGAGACTGGTACTCAGTCAAAACCAGTAGCAATAACTAAAAGTAGCAATAACTAAAAGTAGCAATTACTAAAAGCCTAAGAGTTTCAGTATGACAGGAAATGAGTTAGCACAAAGAACAGCGGTTAAAGTGGTATATTAATAACGGCAGTAATATGCGAAATAGCAGTAAAAGAAATATACCATAATTAAGTCCCGAAACCTTAAAAACGAATGAAGAAGTGACAAAACATCTAAGTTAACGGTAGTTACGAATGAAGGTTATTATTATTATTATTATTATTATTGAATAAAGTGGCTGCATTTTGCGAATTGATTTTACACTGATTTTTCTCAATTCTTCTAATAATTCGCTTTTCCCGCACATCAAGAAATACGCTGTCTTATCCATCGAAATATGAACAATTGGCCAATTATTGACTAATACAGATGTGCGGCAAATCCGAATTATTAGGAGAATTGAGAAAACTCAGTATAAAATCAATTCGCAAAATGCAGCCACTTTATTCAACAAAACTTGCCTCAAAGAAGTTCTTTCTTATTATTATTATTATTATTATTATTATTATTATTATTATTATTATTATTATTATTATTATTATTATTATTATTACTGACTTGAAATTCAAGCTTCCAAAGAATATGGTATTCATTCGAAAGAAGTAACTGAAGGTAGTGGGAAATAGAGAAAGGGGAGATAAGTTACTAGAAAAACGGATAAATTAAGAAATTAACAAATAAATAAATAAAAGTGTAAGTGAATTCTTAAATTAATAATGTACTGATAAAAGCGATATCGACATTATCGGTAACATATGTAGTGGTTAAACAGTGCAACGCGAGTAACGCCAACATATGCGGTGACGAAAGCATACCTTGTGAGTAACGCTAACATAAGCGGCGATGAAAGCATACTTTGCGAGAACCGCTACCATGTCGTGATAAAAGTACCACATCACAGGTAACAGTAACATGAATAGCTCATCGATTGCAGCCGTAAGAAGGGAGGGAATCATTTCATCTACAGTAACACAGCACCGATACATTCTAATAAAATTTTCAAAAATCTTAAAATAAGAAAACTTGTCCTAGTAGACATTACTGCTATGATTAAAATCAATGATATTTGACCAAGCTCAATTACGGTAGATGTTTATTCACTTCGACCACCATATACAGTTATTTAAGGACAGAAACACTGGTGATCTTAAAGACCTCATTTTCATAACTCCGCGTATTCATCTATGTACCTAACATTTAAAGTTAGTTCCTCACTGGACGGGTTGGTAACGTTCTCGGATAGCACTCTGCTGGGCCCGCGTTCGATTCTCCGACCGGCCAATGAAGAATTAGAGGAATTTATTTCTGGTGATAGAAATTCAAATCTCGTTGTAATGTGGTTCTGATTCCACAATAAGCTGTAGGTCCCGTTGCTAAGTAACCAGTTGTCTAATCCTTCGGGCCAGCCCTAGAAGAGATGTTAATCAGCTCAGTGGTCTGGGTAAACTAAAGTATACTCAACTTTAACTTTTCGAATCGCCAGGATTGTAGATACTAAGGAGTACAGCGGGTTTAAAAAAAGTCTACGGATAGTTGTATCCATATTTCACTTATAGACGAAAGACCCAGTACTGTACATCCTGTAATTTCGAGTAGTATTATTGTTTTCCAAAAAATATTTCTTGTATAAATTATAATCACAATTTAGCGACTGACTTTCAGTATATATAATAACTAACCTTATGATTTCTTATATATGTTATAGGCAGATAGCGAAACCAGGCATTTCACAATCTGCCTGATATTTCCGGACAGTTCGCGAAATGCCTGGTTTCGCTGTCTGCCTGTAACATATAGATACAGTCATCTTATTGCGTGCTTATGAATGCGTGACTGACTGTAGTACTAAGCAGGGGGGCGCTAAGGCCTAAAAATACCAATAACCCTTGCATCACTTAAGCACTCGATGAAACCCCAGAACATAAATTTACATAAGAAAGGTTAAAATCAAACAAAACATCTGCAGAATGTTTCCTGTAATGTCAGGCGGTATCGGAAAAACCTCGGTCCATCATTGATGGGGATTAGTAATGTGGCCGCTATTTCGTTTTTACTTGCTGTGGTATTCCGGAAATGGTTGATTTCTGCGTCTTTTCTCGGCTTGATTTTCAGTTATTTTTTCTCTAATTTTTTGGGGCCTACTTTTAAATTGTTTTAGAAATTTTGTATAGTTAGAATAACTTGGTCTTCGTGGGAACGGAATTGATGACGACTTAAAATCCATTCTCGCTTTTCAATATATATATATATTTTAATAGATATATTATATATATATATATATATATATATATATATATATATATTAATATATATACATTATATATATACAATATATATATATATATATATATATATATATATATATATATATATATATATATATATATATTTGACTGTTCAGTGCGTTCATTCAATTTTTAATTATATATTCATTCCTAATTTTGAGAATAGACATACTGTATATATAAAGACATACTGTATATATACATACATACATATATATATATATATATATATATATTATACAGTTGACTGTGCGGTGCGTTCATTCAATTTTTAATTCTATATTGATTCCTAATTTTGAGAATAGACAAGCATTATGAATGTGCTGCTATAGTAAATGAATTAAAACACACAAACTCTGAGAGCAATCAGGGGTAACTGATAACTGTCGATTAGTAAAAATGGAAAAATCAACTTGGTCATTCAGGAACCCAACATAAAATGTGAATCTTCATATATCAATAAATTCAGTTTAACATATTTCTTAAGATTTAAAATCGACTAAATACAGAATGATAAACTGACTGAACATTGCTATAAATGTTAGGAATATAACCCGACCAATGCTACAGCTCTTAGGAATAGAATGGAATTCAAAATTTAGGCTATAGGACAAGCGCTGGGCCTAGGAGGTCATTCAGCGCTGAAAGGAAAATTTAAAGTAAAAAGGTTTGAAAGGTGTAACAGGAGGGAAGCCTCGCAATTGCACCTCATAAAACAATTGTTACGAGAAGGTGGAAAGTAAGGTGGAAGAAAGGGAAGATGAAAGGAGGTGCAGTAAAAGGAATGAAAGGGGTTACAGGTAGGGGACAAAGGGACGCTACAGAGAACCCAACTCGGTATAGCTCTTGGGCGACTGGTGAAAAATAAAAGCTTTTACAAATCATATTCCCACTTTGTGATGTTTACAAGTTCTATACGTCATATCATATTATTATTTTAAGTAAATTCTGTCCTCATGATTACTGACTGTAAGATAAAACCACAATATTCGTCCTAATATAGGTTAAAAAAAATTAACTTCTCATTATTGAAAAAAATATTGATATAAAAAAAATGTTATGACTTCTTGCTAAGGTAATGTCTTCCGTGACTGGGAAATTCCTAAGCGTTCACTAAATATTCTTCACAAAAGTCGATATTATTCATCATAAAA
The DNA here is from genome assembly GCF_040412425.1 of Macrobrachium rosenbergii. NCBI lineage: Eukaryota > Metazoa > Arthropoda > Malacostraca > Decapoda > Palaemonidae > Macrobrachium > Macrobrachium rosenbergii. The sequence continues at coordinate 35,486,583 of NC_089782.1, forward strand.
ATTGGTCTCAATAATATTACTGCTACTAATGCTATACTATCACTACTTATGCCCTAAATATTATTACTACGAATACTACTAGAATTACTATTAATAATTACAATACTGATGTTTAAACATCAATAAAATCACCGTCGTGTGCCTGAAGTAAGGTGAGAGTGATGGGCTTGCGTGCTCAATGTTATCATTACCCAGCCCTAATTACTAAACACAAGAGATGTTATAATCACAAACCTAAGCACCGAGGTTTAATAAGCAGTCTGCGTTACGGATGATCATGCAATGAAATTCCCTGTTCTCAATTGGTTTATACTACTGAAGAAGGACTCTTAACTGGCTCCAAGTACTTTAGAAATGCAGAATTTGCGTTGGAAGTATCGTTTTAATGATCGCTCAAGGTATTATAATCATTTTTCAAACTTTTATTGAAGGAATTTCAGTATTGGGCAGTATTTACGTTGATACTGAAACTGCATTCGTGTAGAACATTATTTTTTATATCTTTACCAAAGAGTTTGTGTTGTACAGTAATCACTTTGAAACATATTGAAACTGAAATTGCATTCGTGTTGAACATTATTTTCCATATTTTTACTGAAGTAATTTCAGCGTTGTACAGTATCTAACTTCGATATATATTGATACTGAAATCGAATTTGCGTTGAAAATTTTATGATGAGCACAGAAATCTACCTGGTCCACATTATTTTTGAAATTATAATTTAGATTCTAAAATCAATACTGAATTCACGTTGACGGTACTGAAATCATTTCTGCATAAGTATTATAGATTTTTAAGCCAATACCGAGTTTACTTTGACAATAACATCGTCATTTTTCTGTTTGCTTTAATATTTTTAACATCAAAATTAAATTTATGTTGTCGAAGCCATAATCACGCTGAATTCAAGTTTTTTGATTGAACTGAATCTAGAATTTAGGCCAGAGGCCAAGCACTGGGACCTATGAGGTCATCCAGCGCTGAAACAAACTGACAGTAAAAGTTTAAAAGGTGTAACAGAAGGAAAACTATAAATAAAGTGTTAGGAGAGGGTGGAAAGTAAGATAGAAGAAAGAATATGAAAGGAGGTGCAGTAAAAGGAACGAAAAGGATTGCAGCAAGGGGCCGAAGGCACTCTGCAAAGAACCTTAAGTAATGCCTACAGTGCCCCGCATGAGATGCACTGACGGCACTAACCCGCTAAGGGAAAGTTCATGTGATGTACTGCAAACTGGCGAATTTAAGAGGAGTATCGTCGTGGCGATGTAAATAAATGATGCTGCGTCATTGGACGAG
>NC_089782.1:35490379-35557879 GCF_040412425.1 Macrobrachium rosenbergii
TTTGAGAATTGGTCCAAACGCCGCGAAAGAAAGTAGTTCCGTGATAACAAGCTCATGTTACCTCCGTTTCCAAAAAAATATTTAATTGGGAAAATAAAAATAAAATCATCCGGAGAAAAACATTTCCTTTTCAACTATCAAAGTCGGCCAGGTATTCTCGTGATCTAAAATTATCTCCATGTCCAAAAATAATTTCCTTTTTATAAAATATTTTTTTTAATAATATCCATGCGGTAAAATACTCTGGCTTTACATTAGTTACCAACATATATAAAAATTAATATATTTTAAATGAACTAATATGCTCTAGACCACATACACTGTCATAAACAAATTCCTTTGTTCATAATAAAATGAAATTTCATACATCAATCGTCCAGTTCTAAACCTATTTTCAAGTTTTTAACTAATGAAGATGCCTAAACAAATTTTCGAAGTAATTCTCACGTCCAAAAGCTAATTCTCATTATTTAAAACTGATTTTCCTGTTCTGAGTCAACTCCCAAATTCTATAATATATATCTAAGCAGAAATTAGCAGAAAGCCTATTTTGCAATTCTCAATTTTCATTATTTAATATAATTCAATCTCAATTGCAATTCCCTACTACAGAGGATTTCTTATAGACAATTGATAAAACGGCTTCAACAACGTTAAAATATCACATCTAGTTATACTTCTAAATTCTTTGCCACCAAACCTTGAACGGAGAAGCCAATAGTCGCTGGAAAATCACAGCTGCGTGTGTTTGTAAGCGTGTGACTGCAAAGTCCCGGTAGCATATGTTTGTAAGCTTACGACTGCAAAATCCTGGTATGTACCGTATGTTTGTAAGCTTACGACTGCAAAATCCTGGTACGTAGCATATGTTTGTAAGCTTACGACTGCAAAATCCTGGTACGTAGCATATGTTTGTAAGCTTACGACTGCAAAATCCTGGTACGTGACGTATGTAACAGAATTTAGGCCAAAGGCCAAGCACTGGGACCAATGAGATCATTCAGCGCCGAAACGGAAACTGACAGTAAAAAAAAGTCTGAAAGGTTTAACAAGAGGAAAACCTCCCAACTGCACATGAAACAATTGTTAGGAGAGGGTGGAAAGTAAGACGGAAGAGAATATGAACGGAGGTAGAGTAAAAGGAATGAAAGGGGTTGCAGCTAGGGGCCGAAGGGACGCTCCAAAGAACCTTAAGTAATATGCACTGACGGCACCACCCCCTTACGGGGCATTTTTGTTAATACCCATACCCATCCATTTACAAACCCACCGTGCAATAACCAAGCGACAAGTTACAACTTCCATGTGGCCCCGTTTAGACAATCTAATCAATTACCATATTCTTCTCGCGTAAACGCAAGTGGCGCAAAAGAAGCAGAATTCTTTCAGCGTCCTTCGTGAGCTTTGCTAAAAGGAGAAGAAGCCTTTTCGCCTCAATCCCATCCACGAACGACCGGAAGGAGGTATTCGGGGAAGGGCGTAAATGAGTTATGAGTTACAGCACTGGGAAATATAGACCGCAAACTTCAAACTAATATTCTGAATAAACTGAAGACTAAATTTACAGTTGGCCTACTTACATCCAATTCAACCAGTACCAAACAATACCAAGGGAAAAAAACTACTGGCAAGTACCAGGCTGCTTCCAAAATCTACCAGCGGCCGGACGGACCTGGTGACAAACACTATATTGACAGACATGAAGGAATTATCATTATTATTATTATTATTATTATTATTATTATTATTATTATTATTATTATTATTATTATTATTATTATTATTATTATTATTATTAGGAGGAGACCTTCTCTGAGGGCAGTTGCATTAAAAATTATAGCTGTTTCTACAGCATTTAATTTATACATTTAATTTATACAGAGATACATTTCTGACTCACATCATGATCGAACCCAGGCCTTTCAATTGAAAGACCTGGGTTCGATCCCGATACGAATCAGAAATTTATTATCATTGTTTTTCAGAAAATTAATCCTGTCCATATCAAACAAGCCCAAAGGGGCCATAGACTTGAATTTCAAGCTTCCAAAAAATGCGGCGTTCACTTGAAAGTACCAGAAGGGAACGAGAAACAGAAAGAAGAGATCAGTTTTAGAGAAGTAAAAAATAAACTGACAAATTAGTAAATAAATAGATATATAGTTTTGGCTAATATAATATTTACTGTGAAGGAAATTGTCATCTTACCTGTATTCGGCGACTTGGAGGCAGTCTGCGTTAGTGGAGATCTGAAAGAAAGGAATAATTAACTTAAGCACAGCGTCCGTTCATAGCGATTCGCAGTGATTTGCAGAATGCAAAGTTAACCCTTGCATTGATCATTCAGTATTAAATATATATATATATATATAGATAGATAGATAGATAGATAGATAGATAGATAGATAGATAGATAGATAGATAGATAGATAGATAGATATATATGGTACTGATAACACTAATACTATAGATCACACAGCTTTAAAAGAATTTATACACATGTATTTTTTATTACGCCTTGAAAAAATTTAGATCATATACATGTACAGTATGTGTATATGTATATGCAATATACATGTACCTATTCACATATATATGATTGTATATACTGCATATAATTTTTCTAGATGTCTTCATTTACAGCTTTCCTTTTTGACTTAAGACATATTTAGGTTCCTATTCAGTTTTCTCTCGGCGTCAATTAACCTAGATACTGCGACGCCAGTTTTAATGCCCATAAATCAATCAATCAACTCAGCAGGCTTGGAAATGAAAATTATTTATCTGGAGTATTTGTAAGAGCAAGTTCTTAAAGCAAGCAACCCATTACATTTATACATTTACAGTTGGGTGAATAGGCAGACTTTGTTACTGCTGGGTTCTGTTGGCTATATGCCAGTACAAACTCTTGTTCCATTATTATTATCGTTATGATTATTATTACTCATAAGACGAACCCTATTCATATGGAACAAGCCCACCACAGGGGCCACTGACTTGAAGTTCAAGCTTCCAAAGATTATTATTATTATTATTATTATTATTATTATTATTATTATTATTATTATTATTATTATTATTAAGAGGACGAACCCTATTCATATGGAACAAGCCCACCACAGGAGCCACTGACCTGAAATTCAAGCTTCCAAAAAATATGGTGTTCATGTAGATCATCACAAATAGCTAACATGCAACCCAGAGCATTAATAATAACAATATAAAAATACAGTAACTCTTTGAAAAATACACGATGAGCTAATTATTAAGACATTAAATTTTATTTTCATTTTAATTATTGGATGTTTACTTTTCTCCGAGATCTTTTTACCTCCTGTGAAAGAGTTCCTTTCTGACAAAGGCGGTGTCACAGAAGCAATTGCTTTCGGCATCCTGTGATTCATTGCTTCCCGTAAAAGAGACGTTGACCATATCGTTTGCCATCCTAAATAGACATTTTCTTTCTTCATGAAGTTGTTTTATAAGAACTTGCCTAAGTTTTACACTAAATATTATATACTTTACACTGAATATCATATACTCTTTAAATGAACATAAATGAAAAAGTAAAATAAATAAATTAGCGTCTTTTCTTCAAGTTCTAACCAAAGAAAAAATATTTATCGTCAAATTTTGTTGTTCTAAACTCGATCATTCAAGAAGAAAAGATAAAATTGACTGCTCATTCTTGACCGTATAAGGACAACTGCATTCACGACAAGGTCGGAAAAACAAAAAACATAAGTGTGAGGGGCATTTGCCCGAAAGTCTTTATTAAAAAAAGGCAACTTGATGAATACAGCCAATTTAAAAGTAAAATTATTATTAACCACTCCAAACTCTCTCTCTCTCTCTCTCTCTCTCTCTCTCTCTCTCTCTCTCCTTAATACAGCCAATGTAAAAGTAAAATTATTATCATTACCCATTATCAAACCCAAAATCGTTATCCATTCAAAACTCTCTCTCTCTCTCTCTCTCTCTCTCTCTCTCTCTCTCTCTCTCTCTCTCTCTCTCTCTCTCTCTCTCTCTCATTAATACAGCCAATGTAAAAGTAAAATCGTTATCATTATCCATTCAAAACTCTCTCTCTCTCTCTCTCTCTCTCTCTCTCTCTCTCTCTCTCTCTCTCTCTCTCTCTCTCTGAGAGAATAATAACAATGCAACTGCACCTTGGTAACTAAAAAAAAAACACACACAAAAAAATGCATCTTTACAACCTCCATAATGAAGACGCAGAGAGGACTCGTGTAGAAATCCCACGAGCAGAATATCTTTTAGGATTCCAGGCAAATAGGAATATATCAATAAGAGAAGAAATAAGACATTCTATTCGGGAGTTATGACAAATCCAGTTAAAATCAAGGTCCTCCAAGGGGCAGGGGTGGATCGATTATGTCGGAGACAACCTTGATTGATTGATTGGTGGTTACTGAAACTGGCGTCGCGTACAGCCTTTTGATTTAGAATAGAATAGAATATAATACATAGAATTTAGACCAAAGAGCAAGCAGGATACAAGTAATCTTATGAAATGCTTTTAATCATATAAAGCATGAAGAATATAATAAGCAATCATATTAAATGTCACAGAAATGCATTAGACATATAACCTCTTTAAATCAATTTATATTGTTTAAAAACTACAGAATTCGAGTTCGTAATAAGTGGACAATCCAACATACACAAACATGTAAAAAATGAGCCGAAGTTTCTTCTGCGCAGTCGGGTTTTCTGTACAGACGCGATAGCGTATAATCAAGGTCACCGAAAACAGATCTATCTTTCGGTGTCTCGGTGTAATGCTGTATGAGTCGCGACCCGCGAGACTTTAACCACGGCCCGGTGGTGGCCTGGCCTATATTGTTGCCAGACGCATGATTATGGCGAACTTTAACCTTAAATAAAATAAAAACTACTGAGGCTAGGGGGCTGCACTTTGGTATGTTTGATGATTGGAGGGTGGATGATCAACATGCCAATTTGCAGCCCTGTAGCCTCGGTACTTTTTAAGATCTGAGGGCGGACAGAAAAAGTGCGGACAGAATGAAGTGGGGACGGACAGAGAATGCCGGTACAGTAGTTTTCTTTTACAGCAAACAAAATAAGAGACCATCAATTCATAAGCGCAATTATTCTTGGGCGACAAATTATCGTACAAATCAGAATTATTATTATCATTTAACAAGGTAAATTAAATGATCTCGCAAACGCATCAAGATAAAAGGCTGAAATACAGAGGTGGCAGAAAATGTTCTCGTTTGGTGCAACGAAGTTGGGCTCCGCCAAAAAACAGCCAGGACCATATTTTAACGGTTAGTAATGATAATCAAAGCTCCAGTGAGAGGGAGAGGGGTAATGTAATTCCCGCAATGAATCCCCCTGACTTTTACTAAGGGGAAATGGATATATCGCGTTGTGTCAAACTGCCTAAGACCCCAGTGCAGGAATCAACCTGTTTGAAAGCATCATAAAAAAAACACGTTCATTATTATTAGCTGAAAAAAATAGCATTTAAAAATAATTATTAGATGGAATCATTAAATCCCTGTGTGGTGGACAATTTTTTCTTAGAATCATTACATTCCTGTGTGGTGAACAATTTTTTCTTAGAATCATTACATTCCTGTGTGGTGAACAATTTTTTCTTAGATAGAATCAAATCCCTGTGTGGTGAACAATTTTTTCTTAGAATCATTAAATCCCCGTGTGGTGAAAAATTTTTTCTTAGATACAATCATTAAATCCGTGTTGTGAACAATTTTTTCTTAGACAGAATCATTAAATCCCTGTGTGGTAAACAATTTTTTCTTAGAATCATTAACTCCCTGTGTGGTGAACGATTTTTCATCATGCAAGCATGAGTTATGGATATAAATATAACTTTTAATATATTGCCAATAACTAGAAAGCTACGTAAATATGCTGACCAGAGTATAATAATTAAATTTCCAGGACAGTTATACCCGCATCTTATCACAATGTTCAATGGACTGATATCTTAAATTGTCTTTTATATTTTCATTCGAGCAACACCGACTGATTGGCAAAGAGGAGCAAGAATTAAAATAACCGCGTACCTTGTTTATCGTTCAGACAGCACCCATCAACAAGAGACTTCCGATTGTAAACATGACAAAACGCCCAATTTCTCTTACTTCCGTTTCAACTTTTCTCCTTACAGCCACCTCCCCATTCCTTGAATACTAAAAAAAAATTATAATCCTAAGAGGTGTTCGTCTGTGATACTGGATTATATTAACAAAATACGCTTGAGAAAACGGAAAAATGCCTAAATGTTAAAATGAACTTCTGTGTTCGTGTGTTTGTGTGCTCCAGCCATTGTTGGTAAAAAAATAAAGTTTACTTTTCAATTGCGTTTTATAACTGCCTAAACTGCCTAAACAACTAACTACTCTCCAGGCGATTTTTTAATGCTTAGCAGTAAAAAAATATCCTTTTCACTGCCATGTTCCTTTCAGTTTATCTTCATTCAGAAATGTTCATATTAACACTACGTTCATGCGTGAACCTAACCCTTAACATTTAGTAATTCTCTCTCTCTCTCTCTCTCTCTCTCTCTCTCTCTCTCTCTCTCTCTCTCTCTCTCCCGTGCAGGCAAATGTTTGGAATATATATGTTGTGCTCATGAATATAAGTGTACCGGCAAACATTCCCTCTCTCTCTCTCTCTCTCTCTCTCTCTCTCTCTCTCTCTCTCTCTCTCTCTCTCTCTCTCTCTCTCTCAAACAGAACAAGAGATTTAGCCCCGTTTCCCGAAAGCTCCAGCCGTATACAAATAATCCTACCATTTTCGAGAAGCGATCTATTCCCTTTCACATCAGGTTCGGCTATTTATCCTAACTTTTAAAAACAATTACGCCTTCAGGAAATTCCTGAGAAGCAAATCACATAACTAGACACTTGGTCGCTGTTGTGTTTGCAGCCCCAAAACCGGAAGAGAGCTGGGAAACCAGCGGACAAGTGCAATGGCGTGGAAAGTGACCCCGAATATCAACGACAGTACTAAGGTTATTAAAGGACTGTGTGGGCGTGGATGCTTGGGTGAGCCTCCTGGAATCTGGGTGATAGTTTGTTGGAGGATAATACATATTTATTTATTTATTATTATTATTATTATTATTATTATTATTATTATTATTATTATTATTATTATTATTATTATTATTATTCAGAAGACGAACCCTATCCATATGGAATAAGCCTACCACAGGGGCCATTGATCTGAAATTCAAGCTTCCAAAGAATATTATGGCGTTCATTGGAAAGAAGTAACAGAAGGTAATGGGAAATAGAGAAAGAAGAGATCAGTCATTAGAAAAGAAAGAATAAATCAACATATTAATAAATAAGCAAACAAAAATTCAAGTCAATTATTAAAATACGGTACGACACAAGGAGTTAAAAAAAAACGGGTCTGCGTAAAATGCAAAAATACAAGACTCTCTCTCTCTCTCTCTCTCTCTCTCTCTCTCTCTCTCTCTCTCTCTCTCTCTCTCTCTCTAGAAGAATGCTAAAAAGGAAAGCTAAAAGAAGACCACGGCTTGAATAACAAATGCAAGGACAAAGCGAAGAAGAGAAAAGAAGGATGAATAACAATCCACAGGAAACCTGGAGACAGACATATTGAGGGCACAAGAAGTGGGAGTTTCCAAAAAAAAAAATTATTCCACAGGAAAGAGAAAACAGAGTAAGGTTAAAGAGCAAATAGATTTGCGGATAAAAGACGGAGAGAAGGGAATGTACTTAAAGAGGAAAAGGCTGCTAAAGGTCGAAGGAGTATTTAGAGAAACCACGGAAGGGACGGGGCCACTCACACTCACTCACACACAGCCTCCACAGCTCGCTGATTCAGTGCACAGGAACGTTAGTCTGACGATGGCGGTGGAGGCCAGCAGTGCAGGTGCGAGTCCCACAGGCCCGTGGGACGAGATGACCGACAACATCCTATTAAAGACTGCCACAGCAACAACACCCCAACCGAAAATGAGCAGCAGCTGCCCTATCCCAAGTGTTCTGGTGCACAAGAGAGGTAAGAAACGCAATTTTCAAGGAGGACGGAGAGCAAGCTTAGGGTCAAACGCAAGGCGACGAAAAGTGCGACTGTTTAAAGATGGTATGGCAGAAAAGGACCATTTGGATTAGCCATTTTTTGGGGCTATTTTTCAAAAAGACAACTGTTCCAGATGTGACAAATCCTCCAGAACCGTACGCTGAAGAAGAGAATATCTATGTTAAAACTGGCGTAAAGTGGTGCAACTGTTTAAAGACGGTATGGCAGAAAAAGAACCGCTTGGGTTAGCTCCTTTTTATTTTAGAAAAAAAAAAACAACTGTTACAGTCATGACAAATCTTCAAGAACCGTACACTGAAGAAGAGGATATCCATGTTGAAAATGACGTAAAGTGACCCAAACACAGGTGATTAACACAGGTGATTAAAGAAGTTATGTCGCAAGAAGAAAGTGTGAATTGCGCATTTATTGTTAGGGGAAAACATCCGATTTGACTATGGCAAAGAGGTGTTCACTACAGAGCATATTTGGTTTACTGAAAGATGCCAACTGCTAAACTAGAACAGAGAAACGAAGATACTGCAGAACAATGTAGATTACGCATTTACAATGTGAGAAAACTGTGCTAGGTGAAACAGCTCTTCAAATTTAATGTAAGGGACGAACCGACAGAATCCATCTGATTAATCCCGGCCTGCCGGGAGAACAAACAACAATGTGAGATAAGTATCAACGGTTTGAAAATAACTGTTTCTGTAACAGACCTTCAGGAGTGGTGCGCTTAAGAGTATATCTCGGTCGATAGAGTGCAAAAGATTAAAGAGGGAAATGTAAGGGAAAACGGTGAAGACTTGGCTGTTATTGTTGTAGTTATCTGAAAGAATACTGTTCGTGATGTATTATTATTATTATTATTATTATTATTATTATTATTATTATTATTATTATTATTATTATTATTATCTGAAAAATACTGTTCGTGATGTAACAAACGCTCTGAAGCCTCGCAAAAGAAGGACGACAAGTGTACCACAGAGGAATAGCCGAATACAATACTTAGTCATTTAAGAGACGAAACTATAATACTTTCATATTAAAACAGAAACTTGAATCAAGAAAAGGAAGCCGTTGTAATGCTCGTTATAAAGATTAAAATGCAGAAGAATCTGAGAATATGGAAACTTTACTTACTGAATGTTTGTAAATTTTACCTTTGTGCATTTCGCATTGCACAATGACAATTTCAATGCGATCCTTTTACAAAATTCACTCCCGCCCGTTCGGACTCATATTGCTAGGAGGCTAATATGTTAACCAACCTGATGTTGCAACATTTAACCCTAAGTCAAGGAAAGTCATTTTTTTAATTCCATATGCTTAATATTTGGGAGCTTCGCATTCCGCAGGCTCCAAATTTACGTACTAATTTTAAAGAGCTTGAATATATATATATATATATATATATATATATATATATATATATATATATATATATATATATATATATATATATATATATATATATATATATATATATATATATATATATATATATATACATATATATATATATATATATATATATATATATATATATATATATTTACACTCTCTCCTAGGAACACACTTTCACTATTCCCATCTCCTACTTACACAGATCACTTATTCGAGAGCTTGTTAAAAGACGCTCACGATAATTCGGAGCACAACTTAGATAACCGCACAGCGAAATGCACTCGACTGCGGCGCCAGAGAACTTTAGTCTGCCCACGGGTGAATGTCAAGTGTAAAGCGAGCGACCACGGCACGAAGTGTTGCGACGCCACCTAAAAATAAAAATAAAAAAATTGTAACGGGAGAGTTAGGACGCTGGGAGCCTCCTCTCCGCCGGGGTTAGGGAATTTAACCCCTTATCCACAAAAAAAAATCAATAAATAAATAAATAAACTAACAAACAAAGACATACATAAATCAATCCCGTTCTCCACGGGAAAAAAATTAATAAATAAATAAACTGACATACATAAATCAACAAATATATCGAGATATAAAAAAGTACCTCATCCAAATCTCCTCTACAATCTAACCCCTTGCTACCAGTCTTATAGTACAGGCTATAGAATATAGAATTTAGGGCCAAAGGCCAAGCGCTGGCACCTATGAGGGCATTCAGCGCTGAAACGAATACAAACACCAAAAAGGTTTGAAAGGTCTAATAAAAAAAAAAAACCTCGCAGCTGCACTATGAACCAACTGTCAGGAGAGGGTTAAGGAAAGTCAGATGGAAGAAAGAGAATGTGAACGGAGGTACAGTAAAGGGAACGAAAGGGGTTGCAGCTAGGGGCCGTAGGGACGCCGCAAAGAACCTTAAGTAATCAGCGCACTGACGGAGCTATACCCCTCTACGGAGGTTTATAACCTTACGGCCAATTTTCAATTTTCGTAAAACCAGAAGTATGTCTTTCTGCGCATGCCCGGCGGCCAACAGACGAACAAACCGAAGCAGAGTAATAACTTCCTTATTGGAGGCAAATAAGTATTTCTTCCGCAACCTCGCGTAAGAGGGAGTTAGCAGAGAGATGAAAAGAATGGGTTGTTGGTGGAAGAGAGAGAGAGAGAGAGAGAGAGAGAGAGAGAGAGAGAGAGAGAGAGAGAGAGAGAGAGAGAGAGAGAGAGAGAGAGAGAGTATGAACACCTAAAAATGAGCAAAAGAGAGAGAGAGAGAGAGAGAGAGAGAGAGAGAGAGAGAGAGAGAGTACGTTACGGAAGAAAAAATATAAAAATTAAAGAGAGAGAGAGAGAGAGAGAGAGAGAGAGAGAGAGAGAGAGAGAAAAGAGTACCCACCAAAGAATGAATACGGAAGAAAAAATATAAAAAAGAGAGAAAGTACACACCTATCCTAAGAGAAAACGAGATAAGGAAAAACATCACAAAAATACGGAAAACATCAAAAAACAAAGACCAACGAAATCTCCTCCAACCATATTTCTGGCTAATGCCCCAAAGACGTTTACTGAGCCTAAGTGGTGAAAGGGGTGGGGAAAATGGAGGAAGGGGGAGGTGGAACAAATAGGAATTAGGGTGGGGAGGGAGGTGAGAAGGAATCAGAAGCCAGACCTCTGTGATCCAGAGGAAATAAATGAAAAAAAAAAAAAAAAAAAAGAATTGGAGAAATTCACTGAACTCATTTCCTGGAGGATGTAGCAACTGACAGATGTTTCCTTCCTGGTTCTCAAGAGTCTGTCCCCTCCCCTCCCCCCCCCAAAACACACTCCCTCCTCCCTCCACCCCCATACCCGGGGCCCAGAAACATTACGCTGCCCCTACTCAAACCTCTCACCTCCCACTCGGCAAACGGGACCACCCACCCCCGCCCCTACTCGCCTGCCATGACGCAAATGCAAAACCTAACTATATTGAATAACTTATTCAAAGTACAAAAATTACTTATATTGATTTAATTACTGAAAATGTGAAACCTACTTATATTGGTGTAATTAAGCTCCTGGAATTCATTTTATTATTTGTAAATACAGGATTTTGTATTTTATAAACATAATTGTGAAGAAGATTTGCATTGGTGTTATTGCTGAATTTATTTCAAACGCAAAATCTACTTATTTTGTTTAATTATCCAAGAAGCAAAACTACTTATACTGAATTAATTATTCAAAATGCAAAGTCTACAAATATTGAATTAATTATCCAAGATGCAAAAACTACTTATACAGAATTAATTATTCTATTTTACAAACTGGCGTCACAATGATTATGGTCACCGACATCCCCGGCCAAATATAACGCCACCCCCACCCCAAAACACCACCCTCGAATTCGAATCTCCCACCTCCCACACCCACGACTGACCCCTGCCTGTACCTGAAACTGGACATTTAAAACAAACTCTGTTATTCATGGAATGTCTTATCCTAGACCTTGGCGTCGCAGTAAATATGGTCATTTACGTTTGGAAGACCTTATTAACTGAAATGATCTGTCATATTTTGTATTAATCTTGCTAAAAAAATTTTGTCATTACCATTTATACAATCCATGCTTGTGTATAAATACTCACATGGTAATGAGTCAAAAATTCTATTATAAGAACTGGAAATTATATAAAATTTCCATTTTGCGAAGAATCAGAAAAAACAGAATTAGAACTAATTCTGGTTTTTCTTCTCAAAGATGAAAATTTTATATCATTTCCAGTTTTTATAAAGTATTTTCAATACGATTTTTGGTTCATTACCATGCGAGTATTTTTGGCCATGTATGGATTTTATAAATGGTAATGACAAAAATTTTTTATCAAGATTAATACAAAATATGACAGATCTTTTCACTAATAAGGAAAAATTTAATGATACGTCAAAGACAAAATGTTCACATCAAAACCATTCTTTTGAAAAAATAGAAAATAACATTCGTCTAACTTTATTTATCTTTAAAAAAAAAAGATAAAAATACACAGCAACGCTTTGTTCCAACCATTCTTGGAAAACGCTACGGATACTATATACACACGTTTATTGAATGCTACCCTTTAACCAAACTAAGTCTTCAGTGGAATTGGAACTGGAATATAAAACTTAGTCCAAAGGCCAAGCGCTGGGATCCCTGAGGTCATTCAGCGCTGAAGGGGAAATTAAGAGTAAAGGAGGTCTGAAAGATGTTACAGGAGGAAAACCTCAAAGCAGTCGCACTATGAAACAACTGTTAGGAGAGGGTGGGAAGTCAGATGGAAGAAAGAGAATATGAACGGAGGTACAGTAAAAGGAATGACAGGGGTTGCGGCTAAGGGGCCGAATGGGCGCTGCAAAGAACCTTAAGTAATGCCTACAGTGCAACGCGTGAGGCGCACTGAAAGCACTACCCCCACATGAAGATTCAGTCTTCATTGACAACTTAGGCTGACTGCCCTTTGGCACTGAAAAAAAGATAAACAGAAAAATAAATTTTCGAGGAGTGTCTTAGAAATTTCCGAAACATTGCACAGAAAAATAGATTAATTCATCTTACAATGCCTGTCCTACATCTTAATGTGATCAATGACTAATTCATCAAGACCTGTGTTACGGTAAAACGCTCTTACAATTCGTAACATTCTCGCATTCGCGAAATGCAAACTCTTCTGTAAGTGCTATTTATGTCTGTACTAATTCTGCAAATTTAAAATGTTTTCACATATCTCCTACAACACTTTCCAGTGCACAATACCTTTCATTCTGTAATTCATCAAAGCGCTTCAATTTCATCATAAATAGTCATATTTCTTTGTGCATACCTTCATATGCACTAAAAATTAGTAATTACAGATCACTCTATTCTGTTCATAACGGAAGACTGATTTAAACCTAAGAAATTCACAATGTCGAGGAGAACTGTTGAATGATAAAAATCCAGAACTATATAAATAAGTTATTATTATTTACGTAAAAACTGTGGAGGAACACTCTTCATTTCTTTGTTTTAGTTTTGTGTAAAAGAAAACTTATTGTGCCGGCTTTGTCTGTCCGTCCGTACTTTATTCTGTCCGCCCTCAGATCTTAAAAACATCAAACAGACCAAACTGCAGCCCTCTGGCCTCAGTAGTTTTTATTTGATTTGAGGTTAAAGTTACCCATAATCGTCCGGGTCGTGGTTAAAGTTTCATGGGCCGCGGCTCATACAACATTATACCGAGGCCACCGAAAGATAGATCTATTTTCGGTGGCCATGATTATACGCTGTACAGAAAACTCGATTGCTTCGGCGCATTTTTTACTAGTTTATCTGTTATAAATAATACAATTTATTTACGTAATTGTGGATTTTTATTATACACTGGTTTCAACTACACTAAGAACAAGTTAGTTATATGAGTTCGAAATTCAGGACACGATCCTATCACAGTCTTGGGCGCTATGCCTAGATTCTTATAACAAAAAAGGCTATATCACGAAAAATTAGACATACGTTTAGATGTCCGCTCATTTTAGATGTGTCAGGGGAGAGGAGGGGAGGGAAGGGGAGGGGGAGGGAGGGGGAGGGGGAGGGAAAAAATACTTAAGAGAGTATGCACAGACTTTCACAGCATGAAAATACGTCACTGAAAATTAGACAAGCTATTTAGAAGCCAAATCCCAACTGGACTGCTTGTACTATTTTCTTTTTCGTCTAAAGTACTTTATATTTTTATTTATACATCCCCTTATTCCCTCATCCGTTTCATGAAAGCTAGCCAAATCTTTTTAGGTTTTCCTTCCTTTAATTATCTACAGATGTTTTAGCCTTATATGCATGTACTTGGTCGCACTCCTCAATTACTCAATACTTCTCAGTTCCAGAGGTCCTTTTTTCCTCACACCGTTGGACTGTGGAATAGTCTCCCTAGAGGATGTCGTGCAGTTGAAACTTGAGAAGTTCGAAGCGAAGTTACAATGCATTACTACCCTAACACAATTCTCCTTGAATTTTAATACTTTACACTCATTTTTTATCTATTTATTTATTTGTTAGTTTATCTCCTTTTCTTATAACTGACTACTTTTTCTGTATTTCCCTTTACGTTCTGTTACTTCTTTCGAAAGAACACCATAATATTCTTTGGAAGCTTAAGAATTTCAAGTCAGTGGCCCCCTATCCTGGGGCTTGTTCCATATGAATAGGGTTCATCTTCTGAATAATAATAATAATAATAATAATAATAATAATAATAATAATAATAATAATAATAATAATAATAATAATATCAAACTCTTAAGCTTCGTTGCAGGTTTCAGCGGTAGCACTTGGCATTTAAAATTTTAAAAAATCAAAACACGAATTACCAGACCGCACTCAATAATCTATTCACCATACTCACATAACCAGAAGAGTAGGAGAGTGAGAAGCATCATATATATATATATATATATATATATATATATATATATATATATATATATATATATATATATATATATATATATATATATATAAATCATTCATTACCAACAACCTTTTCTCGGAAGGCAGATAAATTTGATCCCAATGGTTGCATCCTTGAGGTTTTGTACGCCAATACACTTTGTTCCGGGGTAGACATTTTCTTCAAAGCTAAATCCAGAGTGATGGGAAACTCAGCCCCCTTATCTAGCCCAGACCTGAATAAAGCTATGAAACAAACGGGAAAATGTATAACATTGGTGGAGAAAAGGTTTTTCAAATTCAAAGCAACTGTTTCATACAATGAACATGCGAATGGTAAAAAATATCTGTACATTGACATGCCTTTAGTAATACGTTTAATGATTAAGCTTATAACCCTCATCCCATCTTCAAAGACATATCTGTTAATTTAAAGATAACATTTGAGCACACAATAGCGTTATTGGATAAGAAGAAATGAATTTAAGTCTACCATTTCTGAAAATGCACTCGTATGAAGTTTAGAAATTGAAGTATCTTGTTTCGACTAAGCCTTTATTTCTATTTTATTTCAATATATATAAAAAAACTTTTCATGATAATACGCCGCTTTACGATTTAAAAGTGTGATTAAGCACAACCGCAACAAAGATCACTAGTTTGAATTTTATACTGTTCTGTAACACTACAGACACACAGATCAGCATGTTACATTGTTCTGTAACACCACAGCTACAGAGATCACTACCTAGCATTTTATAGTGTTCTGGAACACCACAGCTATATATATCACTAGCTAGCATTTTATACTGTTCTGTAAGCATTTTATATTGTTCTGTAACACCACAGTTACATATATCACTACCTAGCATTTTATAATGTTCAGTAAGTCCATAGCTGCAGCGATCAATAGCTAACAATTTTTACTGTTCTGTGTAACACCACACCTACAGAGACAACTAATTAGCACAGTTCGTTGTCCTTTCCTGAAATCTCGCGATAAAATTCCACTTACGGCAGACTTAGCGGAAAATCGATATGTCGAGGAGCATGTAATACAGATCATCTCGTAAAATATCTAAAGAAAAGTTTGTTAGGAATGCTTATATCATACAAAAAAAAAAATTTTTTTTTAAACAAGGGACCCAAAGATAGTTGAATTTTACTTAGACTTATTTTCAGGTCAATCTGACGTCACAGCTTCAAAGATGAAAGGCAGGGCTTTCTAGAAAAAGTCTGAGCTGCGAAGAGAATAAAACTGGCTAATTCCAGCCTTATAAAACACCTGAACATTTTTCTAATAGGTTCCCCATTTCCAAAGTCCTAAATCGCCAACACAAAAAGGCACGTTATGTGAAATGTCTGGCAATGGCCTGCGTATAGGGAGCCAAATTCGACGCTATTGATCTCTCTCTCTCTCTCTCTCTCTCTCTCTCTCTCTCTCTCTCTCTCTCTCTCTCTCAAAGACATACACACATACATATAAATATATATATATATATATATATATATATATATATATATATATATATATATATATATATATATATATATATATATATATATATATATATATATATATATATATATATATATATATATATATATATATATATATATATATATATATATATATATATATATATATATATATACATATATATATATATATATATGTATATATATATATGTATATATATACATATATATATATATATATATATATATATATATATATAAAAGTGGTGAATAGTTATCCATACAAACCGAGCTAAGCTCCGTTATGACAAAAAAAAAACAGCTGTCATTTCCTGAGCCGCGGCCCATGAGACTTTAACAACGGCCTGGTGGTGACCTGGCCTATATCGTTGCCAGAAGCACGATCATGGCTAACTTTAACCTGATATCAAATAAAAACTACAGAGGCTAGAGGGCTGCAATTTGGTATGTTTGATGATTGGAGGGTGGATGAACAACGTACCAATCTGCAGTCCTCTAGCCTCAGTAGGTTTTAAGATCTGAGGGCGGACAGAATAAGTGCGGACAGGAAAAAGTGCGGACGGACAGACAAAGCCGGCACAATAGTTTTCTTTTACAGAAAACTAAAAAGGTATGAAGTAGATAGAACCATATCCTGTTCATAAAATTATCAACTGGGTAATTATCACATTCGTTACCGCAACTCGAGAATACAGATGCTACCGCCTTTTAAAAATAGCCAAGTTACGCCTGAAAGTTTACGTCGTTCGTTTACTAATTTCTATTGCCTTAATCCAGGAACCCATGCACGTACAACTGAACGCAACTTTACTATTAATTGGAGTTCTGTAGTTGAAAATAATGTGCCCTGCGAGGAAAGGTTATTTGCATTGCTTCACAATTCAATTTTCAAATAGCTGTTATATACTGTATATATATATATATATATATATATATATATATATATATATATATATATATATATATATATATATTATATACATATACATATATACTGTATATGTATGTCTATATATATCTATATATATATACATTATATATACATACACATACATGCATACACACACACACACACACACACACATGTATATATATATATATATATATATATATATATATATATATATATATATATATATATATATATATATATATATATATATATATATAAGATATATATAATATTTATATTGTAATAAAAATATATATATAAATCATTCAAGTTGAATGAAAAATAAGGCAAATCTAAATGAAAAATAAGGCAAGCTTCTGCACTACTTATCGAAAAATCTAAAATTTATTTTTTTTCAGTAATATAGACCCGACCACCGCCCCCCCAAAAAAAATTTCAGTTTTAGTTCTGATTAAATCTACCAAAAGGCGCTGGTTTTGTTCGTTACAAAACAGAAAAAAAATAATAATCGGATTTATAAATATGCAGTAAAATCACCCATAATTTCTAGAAAAAAAATCAATGTTTTGTTCAATTTCAATAAGAAAATATAGGTCAAAACACGAACGCTTCGTTCGTGACGAGGAAAAACACTAAAACGCCTGTTTTCTTCGAGGTCAATGAACGAAGCGATAAAATTCCATAAAATGAGAAGGCGCTGTTTTGTTCATAAAAAGAAGGCATATATTGCGCAACTGCGGTAACGCTCCTGAAATAATAATAATAATAATAATAATAATAATAATAATAATAATAATAATAATAATAATAATAATAATAATTATTATTATTATTATTATTATTATTATTATTATTATTATTATTATTTAACATAACGTTGATTATGCGGTATATCGTATCTTGAACAAAATTAGGCATGATTTTTTTTTTTTTATTATTCTGCGGTAATGTCATTTACTAAGTTTTTATAACTTAGTAAATGCAATACTTGGGAATTTACTTTGAAAATAATTATAACCTACCGTAAAATCCCGTTTCGATATGGATAAATGTATATATATATATATGTATATATATATATATATATATATATATATATATATATATATATATATACATATATATATATATATATATATATTTATATATATATATATATATATATATATATATATATATATATATATATATATATATATATATATATATATATATATATATATATATAATCTCGTTTCAAGATAAATGTTAGTATATAAATATATAGATTATATATATATATATATATATATATATATATATATATATACATATATATATATATATATATATATATATATATATATATATATATATATATATATATATATATATATATATATTCGGGTACTATACCATGAGTTCTCTCCTCTGTCATATGCGAAAAAGATCTACCCTTGGTTTTATCAACCTGTCTTTAGGAGTAATGGGGTCTCATTCTCGGATAACATAATTTGCACCATCGCACTTTGCAAGGACAATTCGTCTGAGAGTACAATAACCCTCACTTTATCCCTGAAATCATCTTCCTACCACATGGCAAGGTGGCTTTTCTCCGCCTCGTTTCTACAAGTGATATTTTGGACACTGCTCCACTCAGCTAAACCTCGAGCCCACTTTTCTACTACTATTATTTCGGCCCATACTCTGATCAGCCATTTGCTGCAGAATTATCTTCCTACTTCCGCTGCCCTTTAATAAAAACAAAACCAGGAGGAGACACGACCAATGAACGATGATGAGACATAAATGCGAGACGGACTCAAAATTGAAAACTTGAAAATTCTGGAAGTTGTTTTTCGTTTCTACTGAGCAGCTAAATTGTGGCTTTGGTTTTAACCCGTCTTGACTTCTATTACAAATATGGGGCAGAGGTCGCTCGTCCGATTTGGGTTCTTGATTTATATATATATAAACTTTCTGTGGACCACTGTCATATAATTTCAATTTCTTCGTAATTCATCTCTCCAAACAACAAAATTACAATATATATGTATATATATATATATATATATATATATATATATATATATATATATATATATATATATATATATATATATATATATATATATATATATCTATCTATCTATGTATATATGTATATATATATATATATATATATATATATATAAATTTCTGCATTAATTTCATTTTTGTGTTCAGTATCTACACACACTCCAACAAATAAAATTTGTATATATATGGAAATGAACATATATGTTTATAAATTTCTGACTCGATCCGAAACCCGGTCTTTCAGTGATCCAGGCATATATATATTCGGGCACAAGGGTCATAAAAGGAGTTGGAACCAAAGGATGTGCCTAAGATTTTTCCCGGGCAGGCGACTTTACAGCAATGCCTACAGCCCATCAAGTGAGGTGCACTGACGGCACTGCCGCCGCTGTACATGAAATTACAATGGAAAGTTGAAAACTATCAATCAAAAAATGGAATTTATACAATTTACACATCTTCACATACTGCTTTAAAGAACTGATTACTATAAGACTTTTGACTGGCAATAATTATAAACAAGGCCAGTAGGAAAATAAAAACAAAATAAAAGGAAATATGTCTTATATCGACTTCAACTCAATCACAAGAGAAAATCAGCTCTTTCATATTTTATTTTATAGAAAACGCATTTCGAATTTCCACTTAGTTTATAGGATGACTAAGCAAATATTGTTTTCACTCACGGTCTTGTATAACTGCTGTACAAGATTACATTATGCATGAGACACATAAATGGAACTTCATAAACAATTTTTTCACTATACAATACATTATTTCCTTTGTAGATTAAAAATGCAACAAAGTTTTTCTACCTAGACCCTTGAATCTCTTTTTTTTCTTTAGGGTTCTATCCTACTTCTGTCCCTCAAAATACTTTTTATTTTCCCCCCTGTTTCGGCCCAGTCAAACCGCGGGCACAAGGATCCCTTCCTGAAGCATTTCTCGTATTGGCAAAAAAAAAAGGGGGGGGGGAGAACCGATCTAGAATATTCACGGGAAAAAATTAGGCAAGAATCGATCTAAAATATTCACAGGAAATAATTAGGAAAGAATCGATCCAGGATATTCACAGGAAATAATTTGGCAAGAATCGATCTAGAATTTTCACAGGAAATAATTAGGCGAGAACCGATCTAAAATTTTCACAGGAAATAATTAGGAACGAATCGATCTAGAATTTTCACAGGAAATAATTCGGAACGAATCGATCTAGAATATTCACAGGAAATAATTTAGGCATGAACCGATCTAGAATATTCACAGGAAATAATTACGCAAGAATCGATCTACAATATTCAGAGTATCCCGTTTGATTAGCTCAAAAAGTAGAATTAGTTCCAGTTACGGAAACACTTTTCCATTCGCTCCTACGTCAATTATTTCTTGTCGCAACTCAAGATATTACAAAAAAATAAAGTACTTTTCATGGCTGCCGAAACATTCCTCACAAGGAAAACACGATTTTAGAAATGAGCATTCATTATCAATAATAATAATAATAATAATAATAATAATAATAATAATAATAATAATAATAATAATAATAATAATAATAATAATAATTGCATGAGTGACTAAAATGGTGAAAAAATCCATAATGATGTCAGTGTAAATATATATTAAAAATATATATACAAAGCGAGAGCTTTCGCGAAAACGAGCAGGTTCTCAAAAGCTCTCGGTCTGCATATATTTTCAAGATATATTTACTATGACATCATTGCGCTTTTCTCCACTAATAATAATAATAATAATAATAATAATAATAATAATAATAATAATAATAATAATAATAATAATAATACTCTTGACAGCGAAGGAACGAAATATCATAACAGATATTATACAAAACGAAGTGTGTGATAGATACACCCTACTCTTGGTGACGAAGCGGCGTCATACAGGGCCTTTTTCTGACACCCGTCTGTGATCATAGCAGAGCAAACCTTTGCACAGAGTTCGTGTCTGTGTTCCAGAACAGTGTGACTGTAATTGTGGCCAAAAGAAAAAAGAAAAAAAAAGAAAAACTGTTGGTCGCTCTGTGCAAAGGTTGTTGGCAGCATGACACCAGAGGTTGTCAGAAAAGGTGCTGGTTTGACCCCACCTCTCAAGTGACAAAAGAAAAAAAAAGCTATTTCATGTATTCCAAGTATCTACTCTTCACTGATATCATGATAATTCAAGTGTTACCATAAAAATTCATTCTTTACATGTGTTATCCCTGTCTCTCTCTATTCATCATTTTCTTCATTCTCTTCATTGACGACTTTGTCAGTTCGCAACCGTTATTCACTGTAATTAATTTTTCACTTGTTACTGAACTCTAACCGTTACATGTACCAATACAGGTATCCTTGAATAACCATATATGTCTAATTAGAAGGGTTTTTTCAGTCTCTCAATAATTCATGTGTACCTTGTGTAAAAAAAAATATTGATTTATTCATCTCTTGTGCCTATAATTCTCTTGCAGTTTGCCAGCTTTAAATATGATGAAATCTAACTATGAGGACATCGCTGGTGCTGACACTTTTATCGTCGTGTGAAACTGATTACTTAGACACGTTTTACTTGTTAGAAAAAAATTTTTTAAAAATCATCTTTGTCAATGAGAGGAAAAACTGTAAATATAATTGTCAATGAGAGGAAATACAACTGTCAATGAGACGAAAAACTGTAAATACATTTGTCAATGAGAGGAAAAACTGTAATTACATTTGTCAATGACAGGAAAAACTGTACATACAATTGTCATTGAGAGGAAAAACTGTAAATAAAATTGTCAGCAAGAGGAAAAACTGTAAATACAATTGTCAATGAGAGGAAAAACTGTAAATACATTTGTCAATGAGGAAATACTGTA
This sequence comes from Macrobrachium rosenbergii, assembly GCF_040412425.1. Classification (NCBI taxonomy): domain Eukaryota; kingdom Metazoa; phylum Arthropoda; class Malacostraca; order Decapoda; family Palaemonidae; genus Macrobrachium; species Macrobrachium rosenbergii. Next base: position 35,512,640 of record NC_089782.1, read on the forward strand.
AATACAATTGTCAACGAGAGGAAAAACTGTAAATACAATTGTCAATAAGAGGAAAAACTGGAAATACAGATTTGCAATGAGCAGCGGAAAGAAATAATTGGTATCAAAATAACACTCACCATTCAGCAATTTTTCCGTCGTTTCTACAACTATTCAGAAGCGTAAATTCCGTAAAATACTTATTGTCATAATTGTAAAAGAACCGTCCATCTATAAGTTACATTTTCATCCTTATTTCTAAGATTTTAAATAGACCATGAATTATATTTTCAAAACTCTATATTTTTACATTTTGACTTGGCAACAATCTGCCTACGTCCAAAAACGTTGCTTGCAGGCAGGCACGGGCAGGGAGTGGTAGAAAGATACATATAAATTGGAAATAAATCACGAGTTCCTACTTAACTGATTTTTCATACTTAAAATCCAAAACAGACCAAAGATCATGCGAATACGTTACTAAACTTAATTCGGTTGAATGAATTTCATTTATCTGAACAGTAATTGATTATTTCTCCATTCGCGGTGGACTGGTGAATCAATGCTACATAAGGAATATAGAGAACGACAAACAATATACGTATGAACTGAAATTTATACAAATTCAAGTATAGCCTATTAGCAGAAGTTGCAATTTGAAAAGATTAGCAAAGAATTCAGCAACTACTTCCATTAAAATTCAAAATCTATGTTCATTTTAGTTAAGAAGTAACTTTAAACTGTAAGACATGTACCTATTATTTCATATAAAATCAAACCTCAATGGATAGGGGTTTATCTAAATTAATTAAGATCCCTCATACTTAAACGAGTTTCCCTTTGAGTTAATGAAATAAAATGTGCGTCTACTCCCACTTATCAAATTTCGAGTATCCTATACCAATATTTTACAATAATCAATTATTATTATTTGTTTCTTGTAAAACTTGCAACTGCACTTAAAAAAAAAACAAAATAACAAAAAGAGTCGAGTTATGCGCATACCATTTTGATGGAGGAAAAAAAAAACCCGCACCTAAATACCAGTCGCTGCATACCGAATAATGTCAAGCAAAAGGTCACACAATAGTCATATATCTATTTCAAGTTATTAACCGTTTCAACTTGTGCCATAACTATGGCACCCTTCTGCTCCCTTAGGCAAATATTCACAGTTCATCACAGAATTTTCTGTGAGAATTCCGTGAAAATTCCTAGTGTCACAGAAGTAGAGAAGGAATTGGAGAGGATTTCTGTTATCCGTGGAAGGATATAAATCAAGGTCAGTGTGTTTCACCAGAAGGAGTAATTAACATGTAATCATTAATTACCATTGACAGTAATGAAGCAACGATTTCCTCTCTTTGGCAAAAAGAGAAAAATATTCTAGCATCCTTTTTTCAAAACTAGACGACTATAAAAGTGTTAGCAGTCAGGGATGAAATACCATGCATCAGGTTCTATCTCTCAAACTTATGCCCAAGGACCAACAACACCGCCCCCCCCCAAAACCCCCACCTCAACGAAACCAATATCATACCCCTTCCGCGTATCCTCCAGGCCCCTCCCATACCCTTCCCTTCCCAATAAAATAATAAAAATAAGGAATTCTGCTCTAAGATTTGCTCAGGTCCCCTTAATAGAAGAGAACTAAAACGAGGCGTGTCTTTCTTCTCTCTTTCCCCCCAACGTGCGTGCACATCTGCGTGTGCCTGTGCCCTATACCCACCTCCGAATTCCCTCCCCCACCCCCTACCCCCTTCCTTACCCCCTTTGCAGGAGTGGGCAGCTCTATCACCGCCTCAATCATCGTGGAGGAGGAGGAAGACGAACACTCTTCTCCATTATGGGAGCGATCCAGGTGAACCCCCACCATTTAGCTCTGGCTATCAGGTAAAACCTGGTGAGTGGTATTTGTGGTTTAGATCCCTTGAAACCAAAACAAAAATTATATACAGAAAAGGAGGAAAATAACAAATTAATAAAAAAAAAAAACAAACCCAGGTTTCCCATCCCTCAAAAGAAAAAAAAAATTTTCTATATAAAAATACATATAGTCCCAAAAGTGAACCTTAGGCACCCCCTTGTGTTATCTTCGTGAGTTACCAATGAACCTCCTTGGCTTTCCTCGTCCTAAGACTGTCCACACACATAACACCTAGCGACATATATCAACTCCTGCATCCCGCTCTGCTTCCATAGGATTGTCCTCAACTCCTGAGGGGCACAAAATTTAATGCAAGAGAACTGATGACATATTCTATTTCCTTAAAAAGTCAATACAAGTAAAAAAAATATATTGAAGGAAATTCATGAATTTGGCTTATGCTTCTTTCCCTGCTTCCCCAAATTAGATTCAGGACACATTTTCCTTGTGTATTTGTTTTTCATGACTTACAAATGTTACCAATGCATTGATACCTGGTCCCTTTTTTTTCATAGTTTTAATCATAAATTCATTTTTATAGTCTGTAATTTTAACTCATGATTTTTTCTCGTCTATTACAGGTATTTCCAACACCAGAATCTTCCTTTTTTTTCATTTTTCTATTTCCAAATTAATCTTAATTGCCTAACCAAGAATTTACTCGGAATTTCAGCATAACAACATACAAATCACTCCTCGTTCCACCTAATAATAAAAGCTTCTTTTAAAGCAAACGAACATCAGAATCATAATGAGGAAAAGGAATACGAGATTTTCTAAATAAAAAATTCGTTGGTTATGTAATCTCCTCTCTACACCAAACAGTAACAGCTATCAAGAAAAAAAATGACAATAATTACACATATATATTTATTCTCTAAACACACAGCTTCCTAAAAAATATATATATAAAATTAAGGTTCGAATATTGATTCGTAATTCTATGCCTCATTCTGTAACACGCAGATGTCCTATCGCAGTCATCTTTAAAAAAAAATAACTTCGAATTTCTTCTCTAGCCACAAAGATGCCATACAGGCCAGGAACTCCCCCCTTCCCCCCAGAAAAAAAAAGTTTAAAAGTTACCTTTGCATTCTTAACTATATTCTCATGTATATATTTTTTCTTAAACACACAGGTGTCCTTCCGCGATTGGGACTTTAAAGCAATAACAAGGAAGAAGGTCGTCCTTTCAAAAAAAAAAAAAAATTATGACAGATATCTGGAAGTTTATCGCCTGGGTTTATAAACCACAAATACCTACTAGCACTAGGGGCCACCTTCTCTAACTCAACTTGGTCTCGCTGAGGACGGTAGATGTCGCCAGATCTCTGAATGTTTTACGAATTCCCAGAGGGAAAATCTCTCACACATAAAACATTTAAAAGCAAAGACTAAGTGGAATGTTATAATAGCGTAATCTAGTTGTTCGTTAGACACTAGGATGTGCGGAAGAATGATGCAGGTTTGAATAATACGCAGCTGTCTTTAAAACCTTATATAGCTATCTATTATATTATGTGATGGGAATGTGCAAACGTGTTAGGTAGATCAATTTTATGAAGTAATCCCATGGGATGAGGGCAAGCACATTAAAGAGATCAATTTTATGCAGTAACTTTCTAAAACATATTGAAAATAACAGTTATACGATGGGCTGTCTGAAGGCACATTCAAGATATCAGTATTATTCTTTGTCAAATCCGAAAGCATCTGATAGATTTAATTACAGGCCAGAATGCCCAACTCCCAGTAAAAAAAATTAAGCATTAAAAAAGATTATCTATTAGCAAATTCAAGAGTTTATTTTATAGGACTGGGTAACACAAACATTAAACCTAAATCGATCTTGACAGGATGTCGGTTAAAATGTAGGATGACTAGGATGCACCACGCGTCAGGATATGAAACATATGATAAAAAAAAAAATATGAAAGATGTCCACACGCAGATTCATTTTCTTCAGTTAAAAGAACCAAAATGCAAATGCTAAATGATCAATCCTTTCATTACCTTATTCCTTAAAAATGTCATATTTCAATATCTTTAAACACCAATTGCTTGAAGATTTAAGCCCGTTCTTTACATGCCAAGCCAATGCCAAAGCTAAGTAATATACTTTACTGAAAACTATTAAAACTGAGACATCTATAAGTATGTGTTTTCAGAAAAATACCATAATATACACTGCCCTAAAATGGAAAACTGCAGTATCTATAAAATTTTCGAAACTGAGACATGCCACCTATTGCGCTCGTGGAACACTAATACACAAGTTACTGCAGTTTCAGAATGATTCTTCAATACTTTATTTAGGGGGTCCCATTTGCAGTATCTGCAAAATCAGTAGTAAGGCAAGGGAGTATCTACCATTTTTCTCAGTTTTGTATTTTTGCAGATACTGCAGTCCTCTATTTTAGAGCAATACAGTTGTCTACGCGATTATGAAAAAGTAACTGCATAAATGAAATAGCTTAAAACACGAAGGAATATTGAATGTTGTTTATTAATGTAAGGTTTAAACAGAAGAGCAGTTGCTATTTTAGTGCAGTCTGAGTCATTTCACTTAAAGATGTTTAAATCTAATTGCTAGTTACTTTTATTTTCCTCATCATTTAACTATATTTCTAGCGTTTCTGAAGCCATATGTTGCCTTTCCATCAAGAATAATTTTATTACAGAGGGGAAATTAATTTCACGTGCCTTACAACTCAAACGCATCTCATTTCGTTTATGAATGTAGAAAAACAGTAAGTACTGAGATGTATGAAGAAAAGACGTAAAGATTTTTGTAAAAAAATAAAGGTAAAACTAAAAACATTATATTTTTTACAGATAGTACTGAGATGCATGGGGAGAAGATGATCTTTGTAAAAAAACAAAGGCAAAACTAAAAATATTAAAATAATAACAACCCAATCAATGATGTTATACATGAAAGAAAAATGATGCCAGAGAGGGCATTAAATTTGGGCAATATGAGATATGCAATAAAATAATGATTTATATGACGTGCTAAAAAATAGTTCGGAAATGATACTGACAAATAAATTGGATTCTAATGTAAATATGCATGACAAAATATACTTGGGTAAAAGTTCCTTTGAGCATGTTACTCGAGGGATAAAAGGCTATAAAGAAATAAATACCTTACCCCCAAAAAATCACAGAAACTGGTCATATATCAAATTTGATACTTAGATAAAAGATATATTGCACAATGTAGTTTTAAAAGAAAGCAAAGCAATCCTTAGTTCAGAGTGTAAATCACAGCTGACTAATGAAAATGTAAAACATCATGTTTGGAAAGTAAAAGCTAAGTTACGGAGAGAAATCATTTCAGGATAGGTGTGTCGGTATCTCAGATATTAAATTTTATCCGCATTAACCATAGGTAGCTTTTGGAACTAAATTAAAAAGTGGATTTTGGAAGTTGGGCAAAACCATCTAACAAAACATAAAAGTAGGGCTTAAATTTTACCCATATTAACCACAGGTAGCTTTCGGAACCAATTCAAAAAAGGGATTTTGAAAGTTAGGCAAAGCAATCTATCAAAGCATAAATAAGGGCTTAAATTTTATTCGCATTAACCACAAGCAGCTTTCAGAACCAAGTTGAAAAATGGATTTTCAAAGTTTGGCAAAACCATCTATCAAAACATAAGAGTAGGGCTTAAATTTTACCCGCATTACCCACAGGCAGCTTTCGGAACCAAATCAAAAAAGGGGATTTTGAAAGTTAGGCAACTCAATCTATCGAAATATAAATAAGGGCTTAAACTGTACCCGTACTAACAAAAAGTGGGTTTTGAGAGTCAGGCAAAACCGACTACAAAAGCATAGAGTAGGCCTTTGATTCGAGAACATAAAAGGTAAAAAAAAACATAATAATTAAAATAAAGAAAAGAGGGAAAAAACATTCACAGATCTGGCCCTTCGTAAAGTAACTTCTCTGATCATCGTGTAATTCTGTCTCTCTTTCGTGTCGAGACGTATTCTCTTACGACTGAGCATCTAAATGAAATCACTAAACAAATGAGAAAGCCGACGGTGATTTTGTACTGATCACGCCAATGAAGAGTTTCCAAGATACAGGTCTACGAAGACGTCGACATATATTTTCTGTAAAAGAGAATTGCGTCGGGATTTTATTCAAGTGTGCGTCGGCCATCTGTCACCATTACTGTTTTTCAAGATTTCTTTACAATGCCTTTTCTAAATTACTAGCCACAGATGAATGCATCTTAAAGAGATATTAAAACATATACATCACCTAATGAGTCATATTTTTTTAACTGATCCATGGAAAATTTTGGTCATAATTGATGTCACAACGATGTATCTCCAGTAGTCTAAAAAATATTAGGGGTTATATACAATTTTGCCATTTTTCAAGCTATATTTACGACAAATTTCCCAATAATCTACCAGTCAATCCCACTGCAGTAACCGTTAGAATTAAATCTACTAAAAAGAGCTCAATATTCAAGCGTTTTTCAGCACTTGCCATACAAGGTCGTTACCCAGGTCAAAATAATAAATGCAACAAGCCGTCATAAAGGTTTTGACTTTAAACTCGCCAAGGATATGTTGTTCAATTCCGTCTCAAAAACCACACGATTTTCATCACATTAGAGTACCGCGAGGAAGATGTCGTATCGTAATGAATAATAGAACTGAATACATAGGTGATCTCATTTACACTGATTCATGAACTGCCGTTGTGAAACTCAACGTGACCGAGAAGTCGTAACTATGACTTTAAGGGTGATTTTGGCTTCACACTAATGAGCAGGTGTCCCTTCATGAGTCAGTCATATATATATATATATATATATATATATATATATATATATATATATATATATATATATATATATATATATATATATATATATATATATATATATATATATATATATATATATTTATATATATAATGTGCATATATTTATATATATGCATTTATATATATAGTGTGTATATATACATATATATGTTTGTATATTCATATGTACAAAAATTATTTATAATAAAAGATTTACAGTTAGAAGCAAGGCGAAGAGAATTAAAGTAATCATCATGACGCGAACCGAAGCAAAAAAAAAAAAAAAAAAAAAGGAAACTGAAGCGAAAAAGATCAGTACAAGACTACCGTCGTTAACCTAAATAAACTAAAAGGATGAAACTCTTCATAATAGAAGCCTCAAACTAAAATCTACGTTCCACATGTGTCTGTTTCCTGTTTGCCTGTTTGTTCTTGCGCTCGTGGACAAAATAAAAATAAACAGAACCACTCCAGATGGCCACTGGATACATATATATATATATATACCATAAGCTCGCCTTTTTTAAACCTCGATCGTAAATAAACGAGAAAAGTACCACTGTCTAAACCACTGCATGAACTCATTAACAGTCTCTGTCTTTAAACAAAAACAAAAAAAAAAAAAAAAAAGTTAATTTCAGCCGCTAACTCTGAGTAATGATAAAAATCAAAAGTTGAAAGTCGTATATATACTGGTGCATGAAGATACACAAAATTCACTAAATATAGAAATTTAAATGAGTAGTTAATATATCCTTTATCTTTCTGACAGGTGATTTTAATTTTTTTTTTTTAAGTCCTGTCGATTTCCCGCCCCCACCCCTCCCCTAATTTAGTTCTGTCAGTCGGTCCCGTTTGTAAATCCATCGCCCCCCACTTTTTTTTTTTAATCTATCTACCCATCTCTATAACATCTACTTTCTGAAGTAATGCTGGACACAGTTATTGTATCAGTTTCTGTGGACAGCTGTTATATACCACGGTGTTTTTATGTTTTTATGGAAAAAAGAATGACAAACCTGACAAGGCGAAAGCCTTCAAATCATTTAAAAACTCATTTGCAATGACAATTTCTACCGAGATCACATGAACCTGTCATAGAAGATGTTGTATGTAGAACTTTATTCATAAAACGACCTGTCTTAAGCACACAGTACATATATATATTCGCGTACATTGCTTTTCACTTCCACCCATCATTGAAATGGAGAGTACACCATATCGTGTGAACCTGGATATGAAATCTTAGAAATAAGAACTGTTTACTTTGTTTTGCTAAGGTGAATCATTTTCTGTTTACAAAATGACACATTATGTAGACGACATGAAGACCACTACTACAATTCTCATTTGAGATTTTCAAACATAAACACACAAATTAACTCGATAAGAACGAACAGAAACACGAGTTCACCATTCACAAAGGTCTTGTTCAAAGCCAAGACCCTTACACAGATTTATGTGACACATTATGTTAAAATCTTCTAATAATTTTGCGATTCAAATCTACAAAGACAACATGCTAACATTTACACATTATTTAAACTACTACATGACACTATCTGAGAGAGAGAGAGAGAGAGAGAGAGAGAGAGAGAGAGAGAGAGAGAGAGAGAGAGAGAGAGAGAGAGAGAGAGAGAGAGAGAGAGAGCTAAATACATAAGGTTAAAGGTGGAGATATGATCACTGGCTATAAAAGGACATAAACAAAAATCAGTTAGCCAGTCTTTAACGACTATCTTTATATTTTTTTTTGCAATATAATTGCAACCCCTTCCATACAAAAAATAAAATAATTAAATGCTCCTAACATACACCACGTACATGCATAACTGAATCAAAAGAACGGCCATGGACGAGAAAACAAACTACCTGCAAATCGGCCCCCTTTGAAAATCCAAATGTAATAGTACCCCAGAATAAATGATGTGCTGGTTCTCTCTTATGGCTTTTAAAGAAAACGATACCAATATCGGGATTTCATGGGATACTCTACGAAAAGTGTATTTCTTCGTCCCAACACGTTCAACATGACCAGCCAACACCAAGTAGACTGTAATATGATGTTAGTCCGATAAGTTTACATATAATTCTTCTCTCTCTCTCTATCTATATATTTATATATACTGAGCATTTATCCAAAATAGAACGACATTTCCCTCAAAATTTTTACAAAATTAATTAGAAAAAATGAGCAATTTGTATTGAATTTGTAAGTAATGCTGAGAGAGAGAGAGAGAGAGAGAGAGAGAGAGAGAGAGAGAGAGAGAGAGAGAGAGAGAGAGAGAGAGAGAGAGAGATTCGGAAACACAACAGAATATGTACAGAAAAAACTTCTTCCCATACATACTGAGAGAGAGAGAGAGAGAGAGAGAGAGAGAGAGAGAGAGAGAGAGAGAGAGAGAGAGAGAGAGAGAGAGCTTCGGAAACACTACAGAATATGTACAGAAAAGACTTCTTCCCCTACATACTGAAACAGAGAGAGAGAGAGAGAGAGAGAGAGAGAGAGAGAGAGAGAGAGAGAGAGAGAGAGAGAGAGAGAGCTTCGGAAACATATCAGAATATGTATAGATCAGTCTTTCCCTACATAGTGAGAGAGAGAGAGAGAGAGAGAGAGAGAGAGAGAGAGAGAGAGAGAGAGAGATTCGGAAACTCAACAGACCATGTACAGATCAGTCTTCCCCTACATACTGAAACAGCTGCGTTTCACCAGATTTTAAATATATTAAACATCCTGTAGGTTAGTGTAAGAGACATACCCAACATATATAAAATAAATTTTGTCAATAGTTAGATTCTTCGTAGTTCTATGTCACTGTGTAGTTTTGCCTGAGTAACTCATCTTAATAGTAAAGGTCTTAATCATCATATTCATCATACTTCAAGGGTAACCTCCAGGAAATGGTATTTTGTGATGAAATAAATGTTATCTCCAGACATTTCAGTTGAATCTGCTTTTGTAGGCAATAATAAAAAGATAATCACGCTTTCTCTTTAAATATAAAAGAAAAATCTTATTATAGAATAAGTCTGGAGGTTACTCGCAAACATTATGGAATCACCCCTGTCATCACCTTACGGATATTCAGTATCATTATAAATTGTTCTAATCTCACGAATTTTACTCTTAAGTAAGACTTAAGTATATCAACCTAAAACTAAAACAGCATGCCTTGTGTGTGTGTGTATCTCTTGGCCGACACCCTGAGCCAAATATGTCGTCATATAATTAAAAAAAAAAAAAAATGTCCCACAACTGAAATTCAGAAGAAAACTTTCCGCTAACCCTTTACGTCTCCCCGCAGGAGGATGTCAGCCATTTGCTTTGTGTGTAACCTCCCAATCCTGAGTCACCAGGTGGGACTCGTTTGGGAGGGAGGCAATGGCTACGATGAGATCCACAGCGAGAGTTCGTCGCCGAGGCCGCGGGTGGGCCGGCGGGATTCTTCGGCTCAAATCACCACCATCGAGCCGCCGCGGGAGGTGAGGGAGACCTCGCCGCCCACAACCCGCCGTCGCCGATCCTCTCTGGCGCAACTCACCGACATCCTTCGCGACTGGGGTCGCCGGGAAACGACAGAGCAGCGCTCGACCAGCACCTGCACGTCGAACACCAGCACCCCAGTGGGACCGCTAACCCGTAGGGAGAGTAGAGATCTTACAAGGAGAGAATCCCTCGCCGATATAGCCAAGTCCTTACCATGGCGGCGCAGAGACTCCATGGTGGACGTGCCCCGCAACAAAACCAGGCGGGAATCTTCGGCCGAAATGAAAAAGAGAAGACAAAGCGGCACGGACATACGAACAGATATCGCCAAATTTCTAGCTAGAAGAGAAAGTGTGGCGGAGATTCTACGCCGAAGAAGAGACTCTTTAGAACAAGAAAAAAAGGAACGTCGCGATTCTACAACACAAGTCTATCCTAGATCCTCAAGAAATAGTATCGATAAGACTGCTTCTCCTGACCGACCTGAAATACACTCCCCTAGGCATGTTTCCTCTCCCGAACCTAGGGACTTGGTGCCTAGGCCTACCGTTACGACGCAGGCCTCAGCTGAGTCACACGTGTCCCAGACCTCCTTGGTTTCCCAAGTATCAAGCGGCAAAGACCAGTCAGAACCCGGAATCATAGAACCCAGATCCCCAGTTTCTTCACCCGCCCCTTCGTCACCAACAACTACAATTCGTCGAGATTCCACAACCCAAATCTATCGTGGGAGAAGAGACTCTCGTCCCCAAGTGTCTCCTGAGAGAGGATCTGGCAGAGGTAGCAGAGAGCCATCCCCAAAATACAGAGGCCTCAGAAGACAATCAACTGCAATTGAAGAAGGTCTGCCAATTCCAGGGTCAAGGAGAGGCTCACGGCCTTTCCTGTCACCAGACGCCCCAGAGACAGATGGCCTGCCAAGAAAAGGTCGCAGAGATTCGTTATCCCCTGACTCAGCTGCAGCAGAAGAACTGTCCTTGGGAAGAAAAGCAAGACGAGACTCCAGGCCACACTTATCCCCAGAGGCAAGTGACTCGAACTCCCGCGAAACATCTCCCAGAAGTAGGCTGAGACGGCAGTCCACTACAGCTGTAGAGTACCACGGCAGAGGAAGACGTTCATCGCGGTCCCCTCGATCTCCAGATTCCTCATCCACGTGCTCATCCAGGGAGCATTCTCCCAAGGAAAGGGGCCTCCGTAGGCAGTCCACTACGGAAGAAATTCTCATCTCCAGAGGGTTTCGCCGTCAGTCTACTACTGAGGACATCATGCGGGCGAGGAACTTCCGACGCCAGAGCACCCAGAGTGAAGAGATGTCGAAATCAAGGGGGCGTCGAGATTCCTGCGCCCAGATCACAGATGGGACCATTGCCACCATGACAGTTGAGACTTCGTGTGCGTTCTTCGACACTTCCACCCAGACAGGTACATACATTCTTATTTCAGTTGCTAATAGCGTTCTAGTTGTTAATGTGCATGTTTGTCAGGTATATAAATACTATTCTATTGTTTTTGTCTATACCTCTTATCATGTCCCGCCCCTTCAGACATGTCGACTCAAAGAGCAGTACACAGGATATAGTGATGAATTCAAGCAAACAGGATAGTTTCAGTTTCAAAATCCTCATACCCACTACCTTATACTGTCCTCTAAAGTTCTACTATCGCAAAATGTTCATGTTAACAACGTGAGGGCTAATGAACAGGAGTTGCAATGGAGCTTAAATATCATATATAAGTGAAAACTGGTGAGATTCACGTGAGATCTGCCTAGGGGTTACCATTTACCACCCACTTTAGCAAGATTTGGGAGCAACTACAGAAAGGTTTCGATGGGAAGAGAAAGAGCTGTACTTGAAAGTGGCCACGTTATTTGATTATGAAAAAAATTTCTTTATTCTCATCTCGCTCTGGCATAAATCACAATTCTTATTCATAAAAAATAAAATAAAGCCTTAATTCATTTCTGAGTTGTGGACGTTTCGCAGATTTTCTGAAATTTCTTCAAGACAAGCTATTCCCAATCCGTCTGACGATAAATTCCAGTATAATTCACCAGAGGACTAACATTAAATATTAACCATAAACTTCTAAAAGAAGACGACCACGATCAACAGAAACATTTTTCAGCCTGCTGTATAAAAAAGTAATGACAAATGAGCCTTCTTAGTTCAGTGCAAATGACACAAGCAACATTTGCACCTGGTAAAATATGACAACTAAAATATGAAAAATAAATTGCATGTCAATTCACTCTCTACAATGCAATTTACATTTCAATAATAAGTGGATGTTTTGCAAATACTCCCATTTGCTAAATACGATGTAATATACCTTATAAAAACCGGTTTGTCATGACAAATCTTAACTCACAGTCAAAAGAACTGCCCATCCAGGCGTGCGTCCTAGCTCCTGAAAAAGAAAGATTTAATTGATCAGTAATCTTTAATGTTTTATTTGGCAAAATTTTCACACAAAAGATTCTAACTATGGGTAAGTGTTTGTCCCTCTAGTAAGGATAAAAAATTCAGTTACTAGCCTCCACTATAACACAACAATTATAATTTTCACCTCATTCAAAACTAACTAATAAGAAAGAACTTTTTTTAATCATTCTAGACGAGATGGAAGGAGTCCGGGAAGAGATGACTTGAATTAGAAGAGAAAGAATACACTTTCTCATTATTTATTTATTTATTTTTGCCTCTTTTCTTCAACCACTAAACTGTGTCGTTTCATTTTGCGCTGCATGAAACTAAGGACGAGATTACAATCTTAATTACAAGACAACTAACACAAGTTTGTTAAATGTAACAATCACAATCAACTTGTTAGCCACAACAGCAATAGTGATAACGATGAATTTGATGATGATGGTAAAGTGACAACAAAGCTAACTAAATAATAATAATAATAACTTTTAATGTGTAACACATTTTTCTAAAAGAATGTTATTTTATCGTGGAACTTGATTTTGAGATTTAGCCATCGAAAAGTTACAGCTGATGTCAAGACGGCAATCAATGAGCTGCCTTCATCGATCTAAAACTGACAAAACTTTGCACCTAACGCGACAGTTATCACATTCCCTCCCATGTTTGTGTCAATTGTGGATTTATAGCCAGGCAGGCATACGCAGCCAGTTGGTGGTGTATCTGTGAAGGGTGACAGGGCAAACGATTCATTACAATGTTTTTTTTTTCTAACTTCAGTGTAATGGGAAAATAACCTAGAAGCATGACTTAAACAGCTAAGCATATCAACACTGCCAGCAATACTGTAAACAGTATATATACTTTTCACCGTTATTCAAGTTTTGTAACAAATCTACCGAAATAGTGAGGATCCAGGGAAGGACACACAACAATGAAGAAAACAAGGGAACATGTTTCAGAAAAAAAACACCAGTGGCAACGGCTGCTTATGTCCGTCTGGCAACAGTTGCATGTTCTACAATTGAAATACCACATCCTCTTCCTTCCAATTTTAACTCTGAAGTAGCTACATCTTCTCCATTCCTTGCTTTATTTCCATTCCAATTTTTACCTTGAAGTAGCTACAACCTCTCCATTCCCTTTGCTTTATTTCCATTCCAATTTTAACCTTAAAGTAGCTACATCTTCTCCATTCCTTGCTTTATTTCCATTCCAATTTTTACCTTAAAGTAGCTACATCTTCTCCATTCCTTGCTTTATTTCCATTCCAATTTTAACCTTAAAGTAGCTACATCTTCTCCATTCCTTGCTTTATTTCCATTCCAATTTTAACCTTAAAGTAGCTACATCTTCTCCATTCCTTGCTTTATTTCCATTCCAGTTTTAACCTTGAAGCAGCTACTTCTCCATTCCTTGCTTCATTTCCATTCCAATTTTAACCTTGAAGTAGCTACAATTTCTCCATTTCTTGCTTTATTTCCATTCTAGTTTTAACCTTGAAGTAGCTACAACTTCTCCATTCCCTGCTTTTTTCCATTCCAATTTTAACCTTAAAGTAGCTACATCTTCTCCATTCCTTGCTTTATTTCCATTCCAGTTTTAACGTTGAAGTAGCTACTTCTCCATTCCTTGCTTCATTTCCATTCCAATTTTAACCTTGAAGTAGCTACAATTTCTCCATTCCTTGCTTTATTTCCATTCCAATTTTAACCTTGAAGTAGCTGCATCTTCCCCATTCCATGCTTTATTTCCATTCCAGTTTTAACCTTGAAGTAGCTACATCTTCTCCATTCCTTCCTTCATTTCCATTCCAATTTTAACCTCGAAGTAGCTACAACTTCTCCATTCCTTGCTGCATTTCCATATTACCTCACCAACCTTCCCTCGTTTGTGTGTGTGTGAGTGTGTGTGTGTGTGTGTGTGTGTATATACATGTGTCTTTAGATTTACTCTAAATTGGTGTTTTTTCACGAGAAATATGAGGACAGGTTTTCGTCGGCTACTTCATCTCAAAGCAACGAAGACAAACCTTGCTTTCGTGATCCCTGAATGAGATTAAACGTGCAACTGTGCAAGTGGATACTTTTAAGAATAAAAAAAATTATTTCTTTAAAAAAAAAGAGGGTCAAGACTAACTTTAACTACCTTGCAACAACGAAGCCCTTACTTATGGCAAGGGTTTGTTTATTAAATCCTTTTTTTTTTTTAACTGCATTTGTAGAGCCATCAACGGTGTGTTTTCACAAGAGCTGATACTCGGCCACTTAGTGATTAAAATATTTACTGTCACATATTACCACATATATTTTCATGTAGCTGAAGGTTTTTCTCTCCCCACTAGTTTCTAATAGTGTCTATAATGTAGTATTGATTTAACCTAGTACCTTCGATATCACTGACAGTACTTGTTTCCTATTGCCCATTTAAAAGCTAACATCTCTCCTAATATACCCACTGTGAAGTCATATATGCTATATATATATATATATATATATATATATATATATATATATATATATATATATATATATATATATATATATATATATATATATATATATAGGATTCCCTTTATCTTATCTAGTATCGTTTCTTTCTGTAAAATCCAAATCAAGTTACTTGAAAGTCTTTAAATTTTGCTTCACGTCAATGAATAGGGTTCATCTTCTGAATAATAATAATATTAATAATAATAATACTAATAATAAAAATAATGCATATTAAATGACGGTCAAGCTCGAGGCTATAACAAAATCATGATTTGGATAATACAAAAAGAAAAAAACAAACTGTTACCTTTTTTCACAAAACCTAAAAATAAAGCCTCTGAAACATGACTCAGATCATGCCATCCCTCTCCTGATGACACATAAAAAATAAAATTGATTGAAAAATAATCATTCGCTCGAGTTCACGAAGAATTCTTTTGAAGTAAATCCATTCAGCTGTCCAAAACCCAAAACTGACCCCAAACCAGCAAACTCAGTGGAAGAGACATCAGCAGCAAAGTGGCGTCACACCAACGATGGTCACCGACGTCGAACGTCAGAGGGAGAGAGAGATGACGTGAATGAGGCTAAACATGCTGTGATAACATTCCCTCAAAAGACCAGACCCGTCACTGTTCTCTTGAAATACCCCATTGACCCGGCCCTCTCAAATACCCTTCTTGTTTCCCCCCTCTCCACCCTCTATTCCTCCCTGCTCCTCATACCCAACCCTCTATACCCACCCCTTGGAATCTATGTAAAGCCTAACAGCTCGCTTTAAGAGACTCTAACCCTTCGAGCCTAACCCAATAAGACCCTGACCTTACCTGACCTTACCCAGGGAGGTTAGATCTAACCTCCTTGACCTCATCATGCCCAGCCTACCTTCAACAAACCCCTCCCTGGACCCTAACATGATCTGACCTACTTAAGCCTACCCTCAACTAACCCCTCCCTGGGCCCTAACATGATCTGACCTATTTAAGCCTACCCTCAACAAACCCCTCCCTGGGCCCTAACATGATCTGACCTATTTAAGCCTACCCTCAACAAACCCCTCCCTGGACCCTAACATGATCTGACCTATTTATGTCTTAATAGCATTGTGGCTAAGAGGAATGTTGTAACTATGGCCTATGCCTATATATATACTCACAGAGAGGCCTGACTGAAGTTCTGTCTCTAATCAGTAACTTAGCTGGAGCACTTTTTTGTCATGCGCTAATGATCTTTAAAAATTTGACCTTATTGCAATGACCCAATAGGGTAGTCATTCCTACAAGATATTTCTCATTGGTATTTCTATTGCTTTTTTGTTATGCATCGTATTGTTTCTCTCTTTATATATATATATATAAATCACGGCAAGTATTGGTTATAAGCAATA
Source organism: Macrobrachium rosenbergii (assembly GCF_040412425.1). NCBI lineage: Eukaryota > Metazoa > Arthropoda > Malacostraca > Decapoda > Palaemonidae > Macrobrachium > Macrobrachium rosenbergii. Next base: position 35,529,172 of record NC_089782.1, read on the forward strand.
AGGTTATGCTTGTCACAAGTTGTAAACACACGAGACAAACACGTATACTACACAGCCACAACACTCTTGACAACATCAATCATGAACACTAATGACGCAGACTTGATTACACCAAATATAAGAACGACTAAGAACGTCAAAAATAATTTGAGAGAGATGTAGACAGATAGTCAAAAATAATATGGGACAGATGTAGACAGATAATCAAAAATAATGTGAGAGATATGTAGATGGTCAAAAAGAATATGAGAGGAAAAGGAGTCAAGCAATAGGAAATACAGTGAAGAAGGTAAGCAAGAACTTAGGAGAATAAGTTGCTCTACAGGCAAGTAAATGCACAGAGAAGGGTCAATGAACGTTTGGATCTCAGAATAGAAGTAGTCAATAGAGAAATGCAGTCTGAAGTGAAAGCAGTCCCAAGTTAATTGAATGAAAGGTCTGCAGATATGCTGAATATGAAAGAACACTGCCCTAAAATGGAAAACTGCAGTATCTGCAAAATTTCAGAAATTGAGATGTGCCACCTGTTGGGCTCATGTAGCAATAATACACAAGTAACTGCAGTTTCAGAATGATTCTTCAATGCTTTCCACGAGTATTTAGGGGGTCCCATTTGCAGTATCTGCAAAATCAGTAGTAAGGCAAGGAGTACCTACCATTTTTCTCAGTTTTGTATTTTTGCAGATACTGCAGTCTTCCATTTTAAGGCAGAACAGGGGTATGCAAGAATGAGAAGGGTTAATAAAAGTCTGAGAATGCTTGTGGAGGTGACTGATTTGGCTGTAAAGAAGTCCATTCAGAGGTTGAAAGAATGGGAAGATAACAGAATATGACGGGATTACAAACGAGATGTTATGATATGGAGATGACAAACCTTGAGAAAGTTCTATGATATGTCTGATAGGAGAAAGGTTCTGAAAAGATGAGAGATAAAACTAAATGTTCCAAAATATAAAGGTAAAGGTGATACAAGTAAGAATTGCATGGGCAACTTTACTAGTATACCAAGGAAGGTGTATAATCTGGGATTCACTGTGAAAGTAAGCTGTATGTCTAAAGGACTGACAGGGAAAGAACACTCTCGATTTAACTAAGGAAGAGAGTGTTTAGATTAAGTGTCTGCTATGAAACACCTTTGTAAGAAGTCTGAAAGTAAAGGGACAAAGATACATGTGTCACACATTGAGTTTGAAAAAGTTTATGATAAGACCAATAGCGAGGTGATGTGAAGGGTAGTGAGGATGTATGGTATAGACTATAAAAAGGTTTTCAAGAAAAAGTCAAATTTGTCTGAATATATAGACATAAAAGTGACTAGTCTGGTGCAGAAGTGGGGCTGAGACAAGGGTAATGAAAGTGACTAGTCTGGTGCAGAAGTGGGGCTGAGACAAGGGTAATGAAAGTGACTAGTCTGGTGCAGAAGTGGGACTCAGACAAGGGTAAATTATGTCTCTATTCTTACAAATGAAATGCTTCAAGAAATGCTGTTTGTAGATGATAAACTGCTGATTGGGGATAGTGAAAGCTGCAGAAAGTAGTCAAAGATTCTGAAAGCTTATTCTGAAAGTTTCTGCAGGATGACAAAGTGGGGCATGAAACAAGAGCGAGAGTAAGGTTGTAAGACCCAATGGCAATCATGAAGAGGGTGCATAGAAAGATAAAATGGAAGGTGGAAAAATGGAGGCAAGGAAGGTCAGAAAACTTGGTCAGAATCTTGGAATGCTTATGGAGGCCAAGGTGAGGGTACACAAACTGACTGTTGAGCCACCTCTCGTTTATGGATGTTAAGTGTGTTAAGTGTAGACATTGAAAGCGAATTAAAAACAGTAAGTAGCTGTTGAGATGAATGTTTGTATACATTTTGTGAGAAGCTATGAAAGTGGGTGGAAATGAGATATGCATAGAAGTAGTGAAAAAAGGAAGCATGCGCGACAAGATGAATCAATGTGTTAAAAACACATTGATGGAGGATGATTATGTTCATGAAATTTGAATATAATTTGGAAATGTTAGAAGGGAGAAGGAATGCAAGACCTAGAAAGTGCTGGATAGATAATGAAGGTATTCAACAGAAAGGCATTAACTATCGAGCCAGGTTGGATACACTACTAATGAGCCTTCTATGTGGGTAGCCACTAATGACGTTTCATAAACAGGAGGTTCATCCACGTTTCCCTAGTTAAGTATAAATGTGGTAGTGACCAATTTGGCATTTCATCTTCTTTGGAGACGACACCCAGTTAAATGAACCGGAGTAACAATATATATATATATATATATATATATATATATATATATATATATATATATATATATATATATATATATATATATATATATATATATATATATATATATATATATATATATATATTTATATATATATATATATATATATATATATATATGTGTGTGTGTGTGTTGTGTGTGTGGAGAGTGTGTGTGTATGTTTGTCAGAATATATCAGAATATACGAATTATATATATATATATATATACATGAATATAGATCAGAGTAAATAAAAAATTAGAAGGGGAATCACAATAAATACAAGCTTTACAGACCACAAACGTCACAAACTGGAGCTAAATAAACCACGAGTCATCACTAAAAGTAATGAATGAGAATACTGGATTGATAAAAAGGGTTAGAATTCGGAGATGGGAATCACGAATGGGAATAATATGCAAATAGGAATCATGACGAATGTAAATGATGAAGACAAAAGGATAAACTACAGAATAGAGGAAAACAGAACAGGGTGAAGGATAGTTAGGAATAAAATAATAAAAAATCAATATGCAAGTAATCAAATAAATTTATGGAACGAATATAGGAATCATCTCGACGTTCAAAGTGTAAGGAAAATATTTAATTACATTCAGGCACTAAACTTGGAATTGGAAAAAGTATTCTCAATTATTAAAAGTCAGTAAATTAAACTTCGTATCCCAATAGTAAACTTACCATAGATATAAAGATATCGAATACCTTATACGGTCCGAAAGTATTTCCTTACGTTAACAGCGTCAGAATTTTACTTTTTTAAAATGTAATTTTTCATCAATGAAATTTTTTTTTATTTTAATAAGAAACATAGCTAATGAACTTATAAATCATACTGACCTAATGTTTTCATCTCTTGTGTCAAAAGTCTGGAAAAACAGGCATGTCAAAACCAATTTACTACACCAACAACAATATAAACGAGTGCACAAACAGCTAAATCTGGACATTTAATGACTACACAAACACAAACACTGATGAGTATTCCGCATTTCATTTACCCACGTACACACAGACTTCATTAACAATCACAAAACGCCTCATTGGAATCTCATTAGATATAAGAAACTTAGTCTTAAGATGAAATTTTTAATACCTGTCTGAATTCAAATTTCAATAAAAAAAAAGAAGAAAATTTACAGTAACAGCAATCACTTCGATCATGCACAGCAAAGTGGTCACTGATATTACACTGGCTAGAAAATAAGCGTAATAATTAAGTGTGCAGCAACTCGAATGAAAAGATTGCCACATACTAGAGTGTTTCTAGATTTCTAGTTCGTAAGTGCTTTTTTTTAAAAAAGAACATTTGTTGCAACAGCATCTACTGTATACAGAAGGCATACTTTGCAATCCCATGTACTGTGTTTGGAGAGCTTAAGCTACAACAACATCTATTGTATATTTCCCAGAGATTGCAATAGAATCTCATGGACAGAAACAACATCTGTTGTATTTCTCAGAGAATGCAACAGTATCTCACGTACAGAAACTAAGTTGCAACATCTACCTTATACAGATTGTATATATTGCAACAGCATGTGCTATGTACAGAAATTATACACTGCAACGGCTCATACTGTACACAGGATGTACACGTTGCAGCATCGCACACTACATACAGTACCTGTAGTAATAGCAACTGATATATATATATATATATATATATATATATATATATATGCTATTTAGGCATATTGTCTCTCTTATGTAACTTCTATTGAATTAATGGCACTGTTTGCAGATACTATCTTTTTATCACGACTTTGAATCAGTTTATATTTCTTTTCCTCATCAGGCAAGCTTCTCAGGAATAAGGAAAATTCATTCAAGATTCTTTCCATTTACTTATTCTAGTCGACGGACCGTTTCTTCACTCATCGGTGACGTCTTCAGGACTAAACAACAAACTGGCATACAATGTTTATATTACAGCATGAGGCCTTTTACATTTTAAATATGACGTCATCGGGGTGCTGAATTTCTATTGGTCGGCGGGTCTCATTTTCTTGCTGGTGGTCTGGGTGGCAGCATGGGCATTCCTGGTGTTCCGTAGGATGCGTCCTATACAGCGGTTTGCAGCAAAGGGTGTGGGCAAGGGCATGATTCCCGTTTCTGGCCGATAGTCTTGATTTGCTTCGTTGTCAACTGCCGTGTCCTGGGGCATTCTGTTGCTCATGTCTCCCTTTTGGTTCTTATGGATGTCCTGTGATATCCTTGAAGGAGGGAGGATGAAGTCAGTGTTCCTCTGTATGTTTAATGCAGGCCATTGTTGATTTATGTTCACAGCTTCTGGCTATCTGCTATCTGGGAACTGGGCTTCTCTATGTACATCTTTGTGCTTTCTAATAATTCTACTGTCGTTTACGGTCGTGGTCGTCTATGTAGTGTTGAAATTTTGCCCTTGGTTAACCCTATGTGTAGTAATTGCTAAAGGCTTGACTTGAACCTTCGGTACATTTACATTTGTATGCTACGTTGGTGGATTCCCACATCTCTCTCTGGGGGCTGTGCTATTTTGCTTTGTAATAGATCATACTGTATTACAAAGCTGCATATCTTAACCAATTCAAGGATGAAGTCAATGCCATGGAGAGGATAATTGCCAGCGACAACTACAAATTCCAACGAGAGCATTTCCTTCCATGTCTACTGCCACCCAAAACTAGTCAGCACCATTGTAATACAAAATAGCATGGCCATCCGTAGAGGAATGTGGGAGTTAACCAAAATAATATACAAATTTAAATGTACTGAAGGGAAATGTCAAGCCCTAAGCAATTACTACATAGGTCGCACCACTACCACTGCAAGCTCACCGCAACAAAGGGGCAACATTTCAACACTACAAAGGCGACCATGACCGTGAACTGACAGTAGAAGAATTATTAAAAAGCACAGAGATCATGAATGGAAAAGCATGGGTCTGCAGATTTCAAATGACAGAAGTTGCGATTATAAATCAACAATGGCCTGTGTTACCATACAGAGGGACACGAACTTCATCCCCCCTTCTTCAAGGAAACCACAGGACACCCATGAGAATCTGAAGGGAGGCATGAGCAACAGAACACCCAGGATATGACTACCGACAATGAAGCAAATCAAGACTATCGGCCAGAAATGGGAATCACGCCCTTCCCCACTCCCTTTGCTCCAAGCCGCGGCATAGGACGCATCCTACAGAGCACCAGGAATGTCCATACCGCTGCCCAGACCACCAGCGAGAGTATGAGACCAGCCGACCAATAGAAATTCAGCACCCAATGACGTCACGTTAACAATTTAAAAGTTCCGTACGCAGCAATACACACAATGTGTGTCAATTTGTAATTTAGTCCTGAAGGCATCGCTTGAGCGAGGAAACGGTCCGTCGACTAGAATAAATAAATGGAAAGAACCTTGAATAATTTTTTCTTACTCCTCATTCCTGAGAAGAGAAAAGGAAGATGTATAGACTGACACAAAGTCTTGATGACAAGATGGTACCTCTACGAACAATGCCATTAACTTCAATAGAAATATATATATATATATATATATATATATATATATATATATATATATATATATATATATATTATATATATATATATATATACACACATATATATATATACACATACACATAATTCACTGCAAACAGCAACATAATAAATATGGAGAATGTACGCTGCAACCACGTATACTGCATACAAAACCAACAACATTGTAACGTGCTATCATACGTTTCAGCAGCATATTCTCTGCACACAGAGAATATGATGCTGAAGCAAAGCCTTGCATCACTATCGACCGTATTGAGTATACGTCGCAACAGCATAAACTGTACAGAGTATACGTTGCAATAACATCTCCAGTATAGAGTATAAGTTGCAATAGCATATAAACTGTACAGAGTACAGGTTGCAACAGCATCTCTTGTACAGAGTATACGTTGCAATAACTTACAGCATAGAGTACAGATTACAACAGCACCTCCTGTACAGAGTATATGTTGCAACATCATACAAACTGTATAGAGTGCAGACTGCAACAACATCTACTGTACAGAGTATATGTTGCAACATCATACAAACTGTATAGAATACAGATTGCAACATTACTGTACAGAGTATATGTTGCAATAGCATACAAACTGTATAGAGTACAGATTACAACAGCATCTCCTGTACAGAGTATATGTTGCAACATCATACAAGCTGCATGCAGATTGCAACATCTACTGTACAAATTGTTGCTGGCATACAAACTATAGAGTACAGATTGCAACAGCATCTCCTGTACAGAGTATATGTTGCAACATCATACAAGCTGTATATAGTACAGAGTGCAACATTACTGCAATACAAAAACTGTATAGAGTACAGATTACAACAGCATCTCCTGTACAGAGTATATGTTGCAACATCATACAAACTGTAGAGTACAGATTGCAACAACATCTACTGTATAGAACACCCACTGCTACAACATGAAATGTATAAAGCATCCATACAGAGCACAGATTGCAACAGCAGCATCTCCTGTGTACAGACAGAGGCACTTGCAGCAGCCACCCACAGTCCTGACAAAGGGGACAGAGAGCAGACCTTCAGCCAGAGCTTTGCCTTGGGTATATGTGTACGTGTGTCTCTCTCATTTTTTCGCGCCTTCTTTAACTCCTTGTCTCTCTCTCTGTTCTTCTCAGGCAAGAAGAAGGGAAGATCATCAAGTAAGTCAGGTTCTTATCTCCATCTTCTCATTAACCTTTATTATTATTATTATTATTATTATTATTATTATTATTATTATTATTATTATTATTATTTCATTTTATTTAGTTTTTTTTTTTTACAAAGATATTTTTCTTAGTCGAATCTAGATGTGATAAGAAATGTTTTCCGCTTTGTGTGTGTTATGTTTTTTTTTTTTTTATTCTTTATTCTCCGTCTTCCTTAGCAATGCCAAATATATAAATAAGAAAAAAAAATCAGAATTAACCATTTGTACGTCTGTTCTGAGTTTCTATTCGCTTATTCGCTGTGAAATGTATATATGGACTCCCCCCCCCCAACCATGATATATATTCACGCAGGTTTCTATGTTGTGATAAACTGAAGATGTTAATATTTTAAACTGAACAAAATTAAATTTTTTGTCACACACCCCCTCTCTGAATGTGTACTAAACTTTTGTCATAAATTTATTAATCCTCTTCAAATAAATGAAGTATAAATATTTCCTCACCACTAAAACAATAAATCGAACCAATATGCATTTCCTAATGATCTTAAACTCTGATTTATAACCACTGCGATCATTATTTTTAATATATATATATATATATATATATATATATATATATATATATATATATATATATATATATATATATATATATACACGTACTTCAATCCAGTCTGTTCCCACGACTAGAAACTCACGAGCTGTGTTGCTTAATGTCGTCTTAGATGTTGTGTGTTTGTTCTGTCTAAAGCTTTGACTGGTGCCGTGTATTGTTCTGGGCTATGTCATAAAAAACGCTGGAATCTAGTACCTGGTATTTGCATCTGTTGTGTGCGTGTTGGTGTCGATGTTTAGACTAAGCTAATGTAAGGCCTACTTCTGCCCTCTAAAAGGGTGAGTTCTGCAAGACGAAGGGCGGTTTCTGGAAGCATGATCTCAGTCGTCATTCCAAGAATTCGTTTCAGTCGTCATTCCAAGAATTTATTTCAGTCGTCGTTCCAAGAATTTATTTCAGTCGTCATTCCAGGAATTTATTTCAGTCGTCATGCCAAGAATTTATTTCAGTCGTCATGCCAAGAATTTATTTCAGTCGTCATTCCAGGAGTTTATTTCAGTCGTCATTCCAAGAATTTATTTCAGTCGTCATTCCGAGAATTTATTTCAGTCGTCATGCCAAGAATTTATTTCAGTCGTCATGCCAAGAATTTATTTCAGTCGTCATGCCAAGAATTTATTTCAGTCGTCATGCCAAGAATTTATTTCAGTCGTCATTCCAGGTATTCATTTCAGTCGTCATTCCAAGAATTCATTAAGTCGTCATGCCAAGAATTTATTTCAGTCGTCATTCCAAGAATTTATTTCAGTTGTCATTCCAAGAATTCATTTCAGTCGTCATTCCAAGAATTTATTTCAGTCGTCATTCCAAGAATTTATTTCAGTCGTCATTCCAGGAATTTATTTCAGTCGTCATTCCGAGAATTTCTTCTGTCTATCGGTGTAATGATAAGGGTCCATTTGAAATACATTTGCAAGTAAACCTGAATAGGTTCTATCTGTCAATAAACATTTCCAACGACATACGCAAACGGAACTATATAATATTATCAGGATCCTCAACTTATTCAAAACGTTTGTGCCTGCTAATCCAGTTATAATTTATGCTATCGAGCAACTTATCTCCATTCCTAAACCTTTTCTATTCAATTTTCTTTGTGTATCGATATTATCCATGATATGAACGATGATGATTTCCCAGATTATCATGCATGTCATGGATAATATCGATATAAATCGTGACCAATTCTTTATAAATGCCAGACTTCTTTGAAAAAGGATAAGAGAACTTCATGGCCGTTGGTATTTTGCTTTCTCCCCTTCTGGCTCGACCAAACTCTTGTTTTAAATCACGTTCACCAACACCCTATATTTCATACAATAAACATTAGGCAGACGGAGTTTGCCTGTTGATGAAATTCCACGTTTTAACCTTTCCACTCTCCGTCGAAGAAGACAAGTGTGTGTCTTGCATACGTCTTTCATACTGGCACCGTCCAGCGCGATGCACCTGTTGCACGAAGTTGCTTTCCGGTTTCGTGCAATGAATCTTTTGAAATTGCATTGTCGAACGTCTTTTCTCAAATTTTGCATATGTAAAATTTATAAGACTGGGGAGAAAAAACGAAACAAACAAGCATACGTGTGTATGTGTGTTTTTATATATATATATATATATATATATATATATATATATATATATATATATATATATATTCATACACACATACACGTATATACATACATGTATGTGTATATATATGTACAGTATGTATGTACGCAAGTATGTGTATATATATGCATATATATATATACATATATGCAAATTATATACATATACATACTGTATATATGAACACAAATTTCTCACGAAACCTTCAGTGCTGTTCCATACATTTTTCTCACTTGGAGTTTCGGGATGGCTTTCTGTTAAAACAGTCATTCAATTTCTTATTGCCCACGTAAAAGAATACCCACGAGACTCTTTTGAAATGCGTGTTCAAATCTCTTTTTTTATCTAGAAGTGGTCCAGTGAACTTAACTTTGCAAATTCGTAAAATAAATCATAACGTATTAGGTGACAGTATGTCTATTATAAAGTGATATAAACAAGCCTCAGAATTGTCATTCTCAAAACTCACAAGAGTAAACATTATTTCTTCACAATGAACTCCAACCGATCTGGGAAAACTCATATTTTCTACACTACATCAACAGTGGGAAATCAGACATGAGGCATTTATCGTTTTCAAATTTAGCCTGCATCATGTTTAAATTTGAAAATATTATCATTTTTAAATTTAGTTTGCATCATGTAAGGATGGCAATATCATAATTTTTAAATTTAGTTTGCATCATGTTAGACTGGAAATATAATGTTTAAATTTGGATATATTATAATTTTTAAATTTAGTTTACATCATGTAAGGCTGGAAATATTATAATTTTTAAATTTGGAAATATTATAATTTTCAAATGTAGTTTACATCAAACAAGACCGGAAATATTTACTAACATTTGTAACTTCTTTATCTGTCATTATGTCCACCTTCTTTTGACATCCCTTTTATAACTGATCCTTTTTAGTTGCCTGTAAAAGAAAACTACTGTGCCGGCTTTGTCTCTCCGTCCGCACTTTTTCTGTCCGCCCTCAACTTAAAAACTACTGAGGCTAGAGGGCTGCAAATCGGTATGTTCATCATCCACCCTCCAATCATCAAACATACCAAATTCCAGCCCTCTAGCCTCAGTAGTTTTTTTTTATTATTTTATTCAAGGTTAAAGTTAGCCATAATCGTGCATCTGGCAACGATATAGGCCGTGGTTAAAGTTTCACGGGCCGCGGTTCATACAGCATTATACAGAGACCACCGAAAGAGGGATCTATTTTCGGTGGACTTGATTACACGCTGTACAGAAAACTCGATTGCGCCGAAGAAATTTCGGCGCATTTTTTAACAGCTTAAATAAGTTCGACATCAGATTATTAATGAATGGAGAGTACATCCCAGAACATATGCGCTACCCACCTACGTTTTCACGTTCACTTCTTTTAAAACATCCCCACATCAAAACATGCCAGTTCCAAAATTCTCCCCCCATCACAGTCAATATATATCACGCACACATCCACATCCACACATACACAAACACACACACACACTGCTCATGCGAAGCGTCGATTTTGCAAAACAAGTTAATTGGCAATATTGTGTTGATACCATACGTGTCAAGACTGGTTTGACAAGGTCAAAGATTCTGTTTTTTTTTTTACGTGACCCTCTGCCAGATGACCTGATTTGGGGAAAAAAGGAGGACGGAACGCAAAATGCAAAGAGGTCATTTGAAAAGGCAATTGTGATTGTACGTAAGATGCGTAAGATATACAGAAGTGACTGAAAAGAGATGGATGATGGGTGATACAATCTTCCTTATTATTATTATTATTATTATTATTATTATTATTATTATTATTATTATTATTATTATTATTATTATTATTATTATTATTATTATTATTATTATTATTATTATTATTATTATTATTATTATTATTATTATTATTCAGAAGATGAAGCCTAATCACCTGGAACAAGCCCACCAAATAGAATACTTAGAAATTCAAATTTCCAAAGAATATTATGGTGTTCGTTAGAAAGAAGTAACGGTAATGGGAAATACAGAAAGAAGAGATCAATGATAAAAAAAATTAACAAATAAATAAATATATAAAAATATATGTAAATTATTGAAATACGGTGTTCTACGAAAACAAGTTTTATGAACAGCGCACCATCAAAATAGTTTCTCCTCTGTCTCGCACGTGCAAAAGGTCTCTTTCTTTTTAACAGTGTGTCAGATATTATATGTATATATATATATATATATATATATATATATATATATATATATATATATATATATATATATATATACATAAAAATATATAGTGTGTGTGTATAGTATGTATGTGTCTATATATATATATATATATATATATATATATATATATATATATATATATATATATATATATATATATAATCTATTTTTTTATTTATTTATATACTGTATATATGTATACAGCTTTGTTTTGATAAAAGAAAAAACAGCTACTTAATTTTCCAAAATAAAATCGATATGAAATAATAAATTTTTCAAAAAGAACCTAATTTTGGACATCAGTCTACACACAAGACGGTGTCTGATTCCAAGCGAAAAAAAAAAAAAACTAAACGAATTACGAACACAAAATTTACGAAGAAATTTACAACACACTTAAAAAATACAAAAAAAGGGTAACTGGTAACTGATACCTTCCCCCCAAAAAAGAAAAACCTTAAATACAAATAGACTACGCCGGAGAATTAGACAAAAAATAGGGTAACTGGTATCTTCCCCAACCGAAAAAGAAAACCCCTTAAAAAAAAAAAAACTATACCAGAGAATTATTAGTGATCGAGACCGCTTTCCATACAGTTCCCCTGATCCGGTATTCAGTCGGTGTATCGCCAAACACCTTGTGAAATGCCCCCCCCCCCCTTTCAAAGGGGCTGGATTTATCGATTCCTCTCTCTCTCTCTCTCTCTCTCTCTCTCTCTCTCTCTCTCTCTCTCTCTCTCTCTCTCTCCTTCGCAAGCAAAATGAGGAATGAATGAAACAAACGTGATTCACTTTTATACCTAAAAGAACAATAAATTCCTTTCATTATAGATGAGTTTTTTTTTTTATTCACAAGTCGATGCATAAGTTTCCCCCTGACGTATGAGTTTTCCAGGCTTTTATTTACAAGGCTGTCACTGTAAATATTATTCCACTGACAAGTGGGCTTCTAAGTATTCTATTTTCAAGGTAGTCACTACAAAATATTCCGCTAACAAATGGGCTTCTAAGTATTCTATAGACAAGGCAGTCACTACAAAATATTCCGCTAACAAATGGGCTTCTAAGTATTCTATTGACAAGGTAGTCACAACAAAATACTCCACTAACAAATGGGCTTCTAAGTATTCTATTGACAAGGTAGTCAATACAAAATATTCCGCTAACAAATGGGCTTTTAATTATTCTATTGACAAGGTAGTCACTACAAAATATTCCACTAACAAATGGGCTTCTAAGAATTCTATTTACAAGGTAGTCACTGCAAAATCACTCCACTATAAAATGGGCCTTTATTTATTCTAATCACAGGGTAGTCACTACAAAATATTCCACTAACAAATGGGCTTCTAAGTATTCTATTTACAAGATAGTCACAACAAAATATTCCACTAACGAAAGAGCCTTTAAATTTCTTATTATAAATACGTCACCATAAAAGATTCCCTTGACCAATGGGATTTTAAGAATTTGACTAACATGTTCATCACTACAAAATTGTTTCCCCTGAGACATGGATGTTTTTAAAGGCTTTCATATAAGATTTACCCACCACAAAAACCTTTCCACTGACATGAATTTTTTACTCACACGAAGCATAGGTTTTGAAGACTTCTACTCAAAATTCTCGCCCATATAATACCTTTACTAAACACACGGATTTCCAAGTTCTTTAATCATACATAACATTCCTACTAACACATGGGTTTTCAAGTTTTCATTGATAAGTTAGAACCTGCAAAACCTTTCCCCTGGTCTGTGGGTTTCTAAGTTTTTATTTAGTGATTATTTGCGACAAAACGTTCCCCCTCCTTTTTTTTTTTTTTTCTGGTTTGTCACTACTCCCCGCTTCCCACTAAGTTTGAATGAATGATTTTAGTCATCATTTTACTTGAGCGTGTCGAAGTTTCCTCAGAAACTTTCTGACAGCTGGGTATGATCTGTATATCATGGCTATGTCTGTGACAAAGCATGTGAGTGTTCACTCTGTTCAGAGAGAGAGAGAGAGAGAGAGAGAGAGAGAGAGAGAGAGAGAGAGAGAGAGAGAGAATGTGTGAGTACACATATATATATATATGTGTGTATATATATTTATATTTATATGTATATATAATTATTTATATAATTTGTATATATATGCCTATGTATATATATTTATATGTATATATAAAACAAGACTTATATAATTTGTATATATATACATACTAATTATAACTAAGACTATATAATTATATATATATACACACTAATTATATATATATATATATATATATATATATATATAGATATAGATAGATAGATATAGATAGATAGATAGATAGATAGATAGATAGATAGATAGATAGATAGATAGATAGATAAATAAACAGTTATAGTTTCGTGTCCTCTTGTGCAGACTTGTGTTCGTTACTTAAAGATGAAGTGAATGGAAAAGGGAGGAGGGAGAGGCGCCAAAACCAAAGGGGAAAAATTTAAAGCAACAAACCAGGTATCATTCTCGTTCGTGAAATGTGAAAATGCAAACCAAAAGCAATAATAAAAATAAGTGTGTAAGGAATAGGAGTAATTAAAAACGCGCATAGAGAGATAACAAAGAAAGTTACAAATAAAAAAAAAACAGTTAAAAATGGACAAGAGTGAATAGAATGAATAGACACTTCTGATAGATGCAGAATGGATCGTGGTGCCAAAAGAGAGAGAGACAGACATCATACATAATCACACGCACGAACAAGCTGGCCACAGAGAGCATCTCTCTCTCTCTCTCTCTCTCTCTCTCTCTCTCTCTCTCTCTCTCTCTGCACAAACAGATTAGATTCTCTCTCTCTCTCTCTCTCTCTCTCTCTCTATCTGCACAGATTCTCTCTCTGCACAGACAGATTATATTCTCTCTCTCTCTCTGCACAAACAGATTCTCTCTCTGCACAGATTAGATTCTCTCTCTCTCTCTCTCTCTCTCTCTCTCTCTCTCTCTCTCTCTCTCTCTCTCTCTCTCTCTGCACAGACAGATTAGATTCTCTCTCTCTCTCTCTCTCTCTCTCTCTCTCTCTCTCTCTCTCTCTCTCTCTCTCTCTCACTGTACAGAGATTAGATTCTCTCTCTGCACAGACATTCTCTCTCTCTCTCTCTCTCTCTCTCTCTGCACAGACAGATTAGATTCTCTCTCTCTCTCTCTCTCTCTCTCTCTCTCTCTCTCTCTCTCTCTCTCTCTCTCTCTCTCTCTCCGCACAGACAGATATCTGCTTGAAGGACTGAGCTAACGCTGCCTGCTTGCCACCCGCGCTCGTCTGGTGCTGGAGAAAGATGTGGGAGGGAAGCCGCTCCATGTGTGGGTAGACCCACATACACACACACACAAACACACGCAAACACACACACACGCGCACACATTCTCAATCCCCACACACACACACACTCACACACACACACTCACACACACACATTCATAAATGCCTGCATTGGTATTTAGAATTTATCTGTAAGCACTTAATATACGTCTGTACATATGAATGCCTATGCAGTGGAGAGAGAGAGAGAGAGAGAGAGAGAGAGAGAGGGTAAGGTGGAAAGGGGGAGGGGGAAGAGACCTCACCTCGGTGATAATTTGATAACCAGCCTTGCCTCCAAATTGCTTTTTTAACATTCCCAATTGTGCCTCTTTTTTCTCCACAATGGAAACCCGTTTTTTTTCTCTTTTTTTTTTATTTTTTTCGGAACCCCACATATCAACAGGTAAGGACACAGTCTGTTCCGAATCCAATTCAGAAGCTTATGAGGCATGAAACACTTTAGAATGAAAAAAAAAGAGAGAGAGAGAGCTTGAAAAGCCCTCATGTGTCATCAGAGCTGCAGGCAGGTCTCCGCAGCTGAATGTTCCGTCTCCTCTTCTTTATGAAATAACACAAGAGACCTACGACATCTCACCCCAAGTGCCAATTAGCTCATTAATCCCGCTATCGTTCACCGCCTCCCCTTTCATTCTATGGACGACGGATTGCGCCAGGGCACTTCGTGACGCACTTTTAAACCATATGCTCTTCCCAACGCCTGCTAAAAGGCTATCGGCATCGAATATAACACATCCCTCCCCCTCTCTCTCTCTCTCTCTCTCTCAACACCACCCAATCTCTCTCTCTCTCTCTCTCTCTCTTGATCGGGATGTTATCGTACAAGGCGGCCAGCCAACGCCAGAGTGAGAGAGACAAAGTTTACAGTTGGGTCGATAGCTAGGAGGAGGAGGAGGAGGAGGAGGAGGAGGAGGAGGAGGAGGAGGAGGAGGAGGAGGAGGAATGGAGTGGAGTGGGCGGCGGACGTACGATTAAAATATTCCACGATCTTCCCCTTCTTAAGACTTTTATGTTAAAACCGGCCGCCATTCATGACCCATTCATAAGCTTCAATCCTCCTCTCGGCAAGTCCTCGTTCCCAAAGGCCCTCTCGCCGGAGACTTCCGTCTCCCCCGTACGACGAGGGGGGGTGCCCTTTGGGAAGGACCTCACTCAGCGTCAGGTGTGTCCTTCGAGCAACGACGGAAAACACTGACCAAGAGAGAGAGAGAGAGAGAGAGAGAGAGAGAGAGAGAGAGAGAGAGAGAGAGACAATCAATCTCCCCCTAAGCGCGGGAGGCCTACGAGGCAATCGGAGCAACGGGGTTCGTTCTCCCTACGTCGAGTGGTGTAGAGGGCTTTAAAGAGTGAAATTCGTTCAGTGCAAAACCACCGGGGGAGACAACTAACTCTTCGCACGCATTCTCCAAGTCCCGACAGAAGCGGGTGGAAGGAAGCACGACGTAATAACCGGAGGGAGAGAGAGAGAGAATTAAATCATCTTTGAGGGGGGGAGAAGGTCGTCGCGGAATCGAAGAAAGTGTGTGTGTGATACTCGTGGCGAGTGCTTCGTATATATATATATATATATATATATATATGTATGTATGAACAGCTGGATGAGATCCTGTGGAATCCAGCTGCTGCAACTGCTCGGGAGACGGTCTCTAGCCAGACTTGAAGAGAGAAAGAGAGAGGGGAGAGAGCGAGAGCGAGAGGGAGTCTCAACCTGCGAGCGTGACAAAGGTGACTTTCTGTGCGATCCTTACACGCTTACACTGAACGTCGCCGCCTCCTCCTCCGCCAGTCTTCCCAAACGGCGCATCGAGAGAGGAGGAGAGGAGGAGGAGGAGGAGGAGGAGGAGGAGGAGGAGGTCCTCTTCGCGGGGCGCAGCCACACATGTAAATAAAAATTTAAAAAATAATCGTGTGGATAAATAAAAAAAAAACAAAACCAACGAAGACGGAACCGACGACAACGAAACACAACAATAACAAGCAAGCAGAAGGATCCGACAGTCTGCATGTCTGTCTGTCAGCGTCTCTCTGTGCGTGCGTGCGTGCGTGCGTGCGGGTAGCGGGGAGGAGGAGGAGGAGGAGGAGGAGGAGGGGGAGGGGGAGGGGGAGGAGGAGGAGGAGGAGCGCGGGTGCTGTGCTGCTGTGAATTTCTTCTTTTAGTGGGTGGCTGTGCTGTGGCTGAGACAATCGTCCTCCTCCTTCCCCCGTGAGAGCAGCAGCAGCAGCAGCAGCAGCAGCATCAGAAGCGGCCATCTGGAATAGCTGTGTGCTGTGTCTGTGTGTGTGTCGAGGCTGGAGTGGGACTTTCATCCGGACCTGTGTGGGGGGGTGTGGTGGGGGGTGTGCACAGTGGGCAGGGGAGCACCGTCGATAAATGCCCTTCAGGAGAGTGCCAGAGGTTTCGAAGGCGGTTCCTGCTGTGATGCCCCTCGCTAGTCCTCAAGATGGTGCTGGGCCTTGAAGATCTCTTCCGCACGTTGTTCCCCCTGCTCGTGACCCCGCTCTGGGCCTGGGCATCGGTGACCTGACCTGACATGACCGAGATGCCGCGGGCCATGACCCACGACGACGACCAGGAGGGAGGAGGAGGAGGAGGAGGAGGCGGAGGCGGAGGAGGGTTAGAAGAGGAGAGGAGACAAGGCCAGGGGAGGCTGGTGAGAGAGGACGCTCTGGAAAACGAGGGGGGCAGAGTGGGGCGGGGTGCCTCCGACGACACCACCAGCCCTTCGGAGCAGGTCAAGGAGGAGGAGGAGGAGGAGGACCACCACCACCACCACCCTGCTAAGGCGAGCGAGGAGGACCGCTTGGAGGAGGAGGAGGAGGAGGAGGAGGAGGAGGGGAAAAAGACGTCCTCCAGCCGAAAGGAATCCGACGGCGACGAGCAAGAAGAGTCCACGGGGGACAGCGCGGACACAGACAGAAGTAAGACGCCCGTCGGAGGTGGCACCATCATCATCATCATCATCATCATCATCATCAGTAGCATATCACTGTTTATCACCATCATCAATACCTTATCACCTTCAGGATCGTGATGATCATGTCATGTCATGAAACCAGTGAGACCCAAATTACCACAAATGCCATCATCATCATCATCATCTCCACCACCATCGATACCCAGTTCGACAGTGATTTACAGTGATTATCATCACCATCGTCATCACATTCTCTAGCAAGATGAATGCCCCATTCCACCATAAGTTACAGTGATTATCATCATCACATTCTCTACCACTATGAGTGCCCGTTCCACCGTGAGTTACAGTGAACATTATCATCACATTCTCTACCACCATGAATGCCCCGTTCCACCGTGAGTTACAGTGAACATTATCATCACATTCTCTACCACCATGAATGCCCAGTTCGACCGTGAAGTACAGTGAATATTATCATCACATTCTCTACCACTATGAATGCCCAGTTCGACCGTGAGGTACAGTGACTACCATCACCATCACATTCTCTACCACCATGAATACCCAGTTCGATCGTGAGGTACAGTGATTACCATCACCATCATCACCATCACATTCTCTACCACCATGAATACCCAGTTCGATCGTGAGGTACAGTGATTACCATCACCATCATTATCATCATCATCACATTCTCTACCACCATGAATAGCCCAGTTCGACCGTGATTTACAGTGACTACCATCACCATCATCATCACATTTTCTATCAAAATGAATGTGCCCCATTCCACCGTGAGTTACAGTGATAATCATCATCACCATCATCACAATCACATTCTCTACCAAAATGAATGTGCCCCATTCCACCGTGAGTTACAGTGACCATCATCACAATCACATTCTCTACCAAAATGAATGCACTATTCCACCGTGAGTTACAGTGAATATCATCATCACCATCACCATTATCATTACCACCTTCCCCCATCACTCAGATGACCACAACACCGCGAGAGAGAGAGAGAGAGAGAGAGAGAGAGAGAGAGAGAGAGAGAGAGAGAGAGAGAGAGTTCAGTTATCGGGCCTTCATCATCAAATCATCAAGTGGAATGAATTCAGGAACCTTTTATAATAACATCCAGGGCACCGTGATGGGTAAAATTCTCGTATTACCAAAATCCTTTCCCCACACCCCTGCCCCCGCCCCACACCCAAGGGTCGGTATTGAGTTATCGATGAAGGGTTACCCATCAAACGCGATCTATACCGGACCCAATGCCCTTCCCGGGACCGATTTGGCGATCATAGAATTGCCGAGCATATAATGATTATACGTTGGTTTCGCTCTAGATTGATTTTCTAATTGATATTAATAGTGTGTGTGTGTCAGTGTGTGTGTGTGTGTGTGTGTGTGTGTGTATATACACACTATATATATATATATATATATATATATATATATATATATATATATATATATATATATATATATAAAAACAAAAAAAATTGTAAATGAGCAAATGAATATAAGCTCTTTCAAATATATCTTGTCAAAACCAATGAACGTGACAAGCAACAGAGCCAATGAATTAAAACAAATTTATGGGAGAGAAACTCTCTCTCTCTCTCTCTCTCTCTCTCTCTCTCTCTCTCTCTCTCTCTCTCTCTCTCTCTCTCTCTCTCTCTCTCTCTGTCAGTGACCTTTCACGTAATTGGTGAGGTCAATAATGAGAAAGAATGTTAGACGAATTAAATACGAGTGCTGCATTTTACTAGCAGTGTTTATTGGCACATGAATTCAGGGAGAGATTACCTTAGCATAGTATGACACCTTTTTCTATTGAATATGGACTTTTTTTTTATTATCATTTTCCTTTTATTTGTCCCAATTTTAATAATTTCCGTGGATCATTTCTGTGCCAACGTTGGTGTAAATACTGAGAGAGAGAGAGAGAGAGAGAGAGAGAGAGAGAGAGAGAGAGAGAGAGAGAGAGAGAGAGAGAGAGAGAGAGAGAGCTCAACATGGACACCCCAACCCTAAATGGTTTACCCATACCGGTAAAAAACATCACTCCTGTACCTAGATTAGTACCTCTGACCTGATATATATATATATATATATATATATATATATATATATATATATATATATATATATATATATATATATATATATATATATCTTATATTCAAGGACCCTCTCACTCCCATAAATATTCTTAGGAAAATAATAATGTTTACCTTCGCTGCTCTCATAAGTAGCTTTCATTTTTCATCAATAATGCGAGCTCTTGTGCATCATTCTTGCAACGTGACTCACTCTGTTTTCCCGAAAGGTCCGTCCAAAATGTCAGCAACAGCAGCACAAACATCGTTTGAAAATAAATGTAAATTAAGTTAAATGTCCCGCTAACGTAATGATGCGCCTCAGTTTTTTTTCTCTTTTTGTAAATGAACAATTCTCTACTCTTTTTTTCATCGACGTCAAGTTGGTATTGCTGCTTCGTGTTCGTATGATACAGGGATGAAATTATACAAAGATTAAATTGGTAATACTTCACATTTTGACCATTTCTGTATCAAGTACATGTTCATCGATTAGATTTTGTTGGAATTTGAACACCGAGGATAGCATAACACCTTCAGTATCAAATAAATAAGATGAAACTATATCGATATACAACTTTACGTGGTGAAGTTGGCTTCGGGAATTTCAGTATGTACCAAGTAATGTCCTCGTATTTAAAAACAAGAAACTGCTGGGAACGCTGCAAGCGAAACAGTCGCACAACAAATAAACACGTGACAAAAAGCACGTACAACACATACAACATGATGCTAACTACGTAAAATATTAAATAACAACGTTGTTGAATTGTCAGATATCTCTCAGCTTGCAATGAAACGACCAGTACATTTGGCAAGACAACATCGCATAAAGTCTACGGAGTTTGATATCCACGTTTCACTTATTGAGGTTGAATTCTAAAGAACGGACGTGGGAAGATGGCTTGAATGCATATTGTGAGTCAGGTATACATACGTACGTACAAAAATAAATACATACGTACATACACGCCCATGCACACACGTATATATATATATATATATATATATATATATATATATATATATACCTCACTGAAACTGGATGGTATCTAGCAGAGATATTTATTCACTTAAAGTTACAAGCTTTCCAGCAGTCCTCATTGTCAAGACAGATACTTGACAGTGAGGACTGTTAGCCCTAGAAAGCTTACAACTTTTATTGAATAAATATCTCCGCTAGATACCACCCATTTTCAGTGAGGTCCTGTTAGTAATTGTATTAATGCACACATAATTGTGTAAGTGATAAAGTTATTACATATATGCATATACATACTGTATATAAATATGCATATATATACTGTAAATATACATATATAAAGTTAAAATGCACTAAAGTAAAACCAACACGATGAGCCGTCACTGACTGATCACGGTACCGAAGGCGGTGGTTCCACCAATTATGAACCTGATAGCCCAAGGTAACTAGTGGCCCCCCACAGACCTTGCCTAGACACGTGCGCCATAATAACAATACCACTCGATCCTCCTGAGGCTACAGAATTACGCACACACCATAACCAACAACCTTCGATGCAACCTTTCATTCATTTAACCTCTCGTGATGCTTCCTAAAGTTTATTTTTATAAATTAAGCTTATTAATTTTGGAAGGGCTCATGACGTTAGAGATATATGTAATCTATGATATATTTTGCAGTGTTGCAGACGTTGCAGAAGACTTAATACCACTCAGGGTACTTCGTATATATATATACATATATATAGTGTATATGTATATATATACATATGCATACATCCATACATTCACATTATTAAGGGGGAGTAGGGAGGGATGCAGACGTTGCAGAAGACATAACCTCTTGATTAAATTTTACATGCACAAACTTTACCCGCGACACAAATTTCTTTCTCTGTTAAATACAAGGCTACTATAAACAAGTAGAAACTTCGGCGCAATCGAGTTTTGTGTACAGTGTATAATCAAGGCCACCGAAAATAGATCTATCTTTCGGCGGTCTCGATAAAATGCTGTATGAGCCGCGGCCCAGGAAACTTTAATCGCGCCACGGTGGTGGCCTGTCCTATATCGTTGCCAGAAGCACGATTATGGCTAACTTAAGCCTTAAATAAAATAAAAACTACTGAGGCTAGAGGGCTGCAATATGGTATGTTTGATGATTGGAGGGTGGATGATCAACATAACAATTTGCAGCCCTCTAGCCTCAGTAGTTTTTAAGATCTGAGGGCGGACAGAAAAAGTGCGGACGGACAGACAAAGCCGCCACAATAGTTTTCTAAGACAGCCATGTAGACATGCAGGCATATTCCCCATGGACCACCATTACACCAACGGCCGATGGGTAAAATGCGCATGCGCGTACGTGCGTCCATGTACGCGATTGTTTGTCTGCTTGGTTTAGCAAAAGCATCATCTTACTGTAACCTAAAAGCATTGTATGGTTTGTAAATCAATATACAAAAATATATATATGTGTGTGCATGTATGTATGTATGTATGTATGATATATATATATATATATATATATATATATATATATATATATATATATATATATATATAGAGAGAGAGAGAGAGAGAGAGAGAGAGAGAGAGAGAGAGAGAGAGAGAGAGAGAGAGAGAGAGAGAGAGAGAAACTCATCAATCGACCCATACTCGTCAACGATAAGAAATAAAAGGTACTGTCTTTTAGTCTATCATACAACAGCGGTTGAAAACAAAGAAATAACATTTTCAAAGCGATGACTTTCACAAATTATTTTTCTTTTGTTTGAAACTTACGTAATTAAACTTTTCAATATCATTAATTTTTATTTTAAAACGATTACAAAAACCTAGATTTTACCGGTACGTATATGGAATTCACTGCGCATCAAAATTCTTAATGCTACAATTAGGTTTCATTTCAATGTCTGAGCCATAAAGTACCAATTTTCATGTCAAAGGCATAAAATCAGTTTCAATTTTGAGAATTTTATAAATCAATTTTTATATCCATACCAGTAAATTTTAATATCCACATTGTCAGTGGAGTTAGTTTTCACAACTTAATTGCCAGAAACACAAATCTTCAGCAGTTAATTTGCACAAATTTTTAGTTGTTCATTTTACACAAATTTTCAGTTGTACAACTTACACAAATTTTCAGCTGTTCATTTTACACAAATTTTTAGTTGTTCATTTTACACAAATTTTCAGTTGTACATCTTAAACAAATGTTTAGCTGTTCATTTTACAAAAATTTTCGGTTGTTCATTTTACACAAATTTCCAGTTGTTCATTTTAAACAAATTTTCGATTGTTCATTTTACACAAATTTCCAGTTGTTCATTTTAAACTTGTTCATTTTACACAAATTTCCAGTTGCTCATTTTAAACAAATTTTCAGTTGCTCATTTTAAACAAATTTTCAGTCGTTCATTTTACACAAAAATTTCCGGTTGTTCATTTTAAACAAATTTTCAGTTGTTCATTCTACAAACATTTTTTTTCCAGTTCATTTTCAGAAATTTCCAGTTGTGCAGTTTACACAAATTTTCAGTTGTTCAGTTTACACAAATTTCCAGTTGTTCATTTTATGCAAATTTTCTGTGATTCATTTTACACAAATTTTCAGTTGTTCATTTTACACAAATTTTCGGTTGTTCATTTTACACAAATTTTCAGTAGTTCCTTTTACAAAATTTTCGGGTTGTTCATTTTACACAAATTTACATTTGTTCATTTTACACAAATTTTCAGGTTGTTCATTTTACACAAATTTCCAGTTGTTCATTTTCACATATTTCTAGTTGTTCAGTTTACACGGTTGTTAATTTTCACAAATTTCCAGTTGTTCATTTTATACAAATTTTCAGCTGTTCAGTTTACACAAATTTCCAGTTAGTCATTTTACACAAATATCCAGTTCTTCATTTTACACAAATATCCAGTTCTTCATTTTACACAAATTTTCAGTTGTACGTCTTGCACAAGTTTTCAGTTGTCCATTTTAACAAATTTTCAGTTGTTCATTTTACACAAATTTCCAGTTGTCCATTTTACACAAATTTCCAGTTGTTCATTTTACACAAATTTCCAGTTGTTCGTTGTACACAAATCTTCAGTTTGTACACTTGCCACTCATCACAAAAATTAAATTCCCCGTATTAAAATTTTCAAGCCTGATTCATTTCGATACTTAAAACACTCCACCTCTCTCTCTCTCTCTCTCTCTCTCTCTCTCTCTCTCTCTCTCTCTCTCTCTCTCTCTCTCTCTCGCAACTTCGAACGAGTGTCATTTAAGGTGACACGAGTTTGCAACGATCAACTTTCTTTTTTTTTTTTTAAAGTTTCCCTACTTGTGACTTGGCCAGGAAGTGTGTGTGTGTGTGTGTGTGTGTGTGTGTGTGTGTGTGTGTGTGTGTGTGTGTGTGTGTGTGTGTCTTGCGGGGTAGATGAGAGGGGAAGGGTCAGGGCTTGGTAAGGGGAAGGGGAGGGGGCAACCTTTAAAGAGACTTGGGGTTGCAAACTCCTCGGAACTTATTACGAAAAAATTTTTTTATTGCAGACGAGTTCCTTCCTGCTATTTACGATTGCATTTCTTTTGCTGTTGTTTCTTTCTTATGAACAGGTTTTATTTTTTCTCTTTTTTTTGACAGAGGCGTTGATGTTTACTGAAAAGAATTAACACTGGCATTCTTTAAATAATTCCTCTCTTCATGCAATCGTCCTGATTCACTTCAGTTCTGAATAATGTATGAAGTCCTTCTTGGTTTGACATAATATGGCCTTCTTTGATTTTTCTAATCTGTGGTAAGAATCATAGCAGAGATGACTTACTTTAATTCCTACTTGTACAAAAATCTTCACTTAGTATGTCTTAGTGATAAGACAAATCTATGCAGCCACGTTAAGCTGTTGTTGTATAAACTCTTTCTTTGTTAATCTGAAGGCAGGATACCAGTCGAAATTAATTTTTTTCATATTTTCTTGTATGTAAATCATTAGTTGCTAATCTGGAAATAGAAAAACAATCAAAGAGGGCCATCTGATAATTTGAAGAAGGCACATTAAGCCCCTCTTGTATACAAATCTTTATTTGAATTACCAGAGAAAATCGAAGACGCTTCATTAAATCGCGTCTGAAAGCAAATATTTATCTGTTCATTTGACGTGAGATTATTAATCTAAAAAATCAACTTATTGTATAAAAACCCTTATTTGTCAAGTTGAAGAGAGAACGGCAACTGAAGACGACCTCATTAAATCCTTCCTGTATGTAAATTTTTATTTTCTAATTTGAAGTTTGAACACCAATTAATAAGGGCCACATAACAGCTTTCTGTAAAAATATTGATTTTAAATAAGAACACCAATCGAAGACACCTTCATTAATTATCTCATACAAAAATCTTTACAAGGAAGCCTTCCTATAAGCATCTACCAAGCCTGAATACCAATCAAACTCGGCTTAGCAAAGTCCTTCTCTCATTCATTTTTATTCGTTCATAAATGTTAAAACCTGTGATGGGTCTGCGTTGAGTGGTTAATATCGATTTTTCTCATATTTAATGAAACTTTAAGCATGAGCAATTTTTACAGCCAATCACTTTTTGAAGATTTCATACAGAAGACTCATTTCCCACAGGGAGCTCATCGAGGTAAAACGAAAACCGGTAGATTGATAACATAAAAAGACCTCATTATATTGAAACTTTTTACATTCTAATCTTTGCAGCTTTTCAAGGATTGTAAGCTATTTTGAAGCTTGCCTTAAAGCTTTATAGTGACAGGTCCTTCGTGTAATTTGAATGGTGTGTTTTCATTGCATTTTTATAGTAAACTACTCCAATGAAACAGACTTATTTTGTCTCAGCATTCTTTAAATATACTGTTTTCTTACTGAAAGGCCAAGAACTGACTAAGAACTTCTCAAGTAAGCTGACTTGCGCCAAAATAAAAAAAAAACTCAGGATAATTTCCTTCCTTGCAGTGTCTGGCAAATTATCCTTATACTGAACTGTTCGTAAATGAGGGCTAAAGGGGCTGGTAGCTTCATGATATAACTTAGCCATCAGATGGAGGAAAACAAAATAGAAAGACAAAGATTTGCTAATTCAAGAGTAATTACGAGATTTCCCTATAGTATTTTGAAAACGTCGCTTCCTAGAGGAAACATACCTATCCATACATAACTACAGATACACTACAGAAATAAGCTAAGCAGTCTTAGTTCCTTAACGGTCAGAGAGATACGGCACTTGCAATTTAAGTATCAAAAACGAGCCGAAAAATATATGATGGATGTTAATCTATACTTCAACGTCCGTTAATATTCCTAGAATATTCAGTGCAATAACAAGATGGTCGCGACTTTATTAAACTCATAACTTCACGTACTCTGTACCACCTCCATGGCAGTCTAATCTAATAGGTTCCAGGCAAGGTTGAAAGCTTCACCAATCGAGTTTCGAGCTGATAAGGTGGAAAACTTAAAACCTATACTAGCCCAGCTTTGACGCTATAAAAATATGAGAAGACGGATGGGTCCTAAGCCCGGGGGAAGCATTAGACTAACAGCCACTTCCAAGGAAAGAAAGTTGTTGTTATTATTATTATTATTATTATTATTATTATTATTATTATTATTATTATTATTATTATTATTATTATTATTCAGAAGACGACCCCTATTCATATGGAACAAGCCCACCACAGGGGCCACTGACTTGAAATTCAAGCTTCCAAAGATTATGGCTTTCATTAGGAAGACGTAAGAAGGGGTAAAGGGAAATACAGAAAGAAAATATCTCACTGATTAATAAATTAATAAACTGGGAAAAACAGAAACAGAAGAGAATTCCAAAGCAGGACAGTAAAAAGAAAGAAGCAGTCGTTGAGCTGTGTACTCCAAAGAGGATTACCCTTTCCAACTGTGATTTTCTTGTAGCTTCTGAATGACCCAAGTCAAGTAGGACTCAAGATACGCATATTTTCACTAAAAGGTGACAATATATCCTTAAGCTTTTAGTACTTGCTGTGACCTCTGACGCCAAGGCCAAGCGCTGGGACCTGTGAGGTCATTCAGCACCGAAAGGGGAAACTGACAGTAAGGTTTGAAAGAATATGAACAGAGGTGCAGTAAAAATAATGAAAGAGTTTGCACCTAGGGGCCGAACGGACGCTGCGAAGAACCTTAGGTCATGCCTACAGTGCAACGTATGAGGAGCACTGACGCACTACACCCCCTAAGGGGATTCCGCAGTCTAGAACTTCCTCCGCTTTTCCTGTTCCTAAGAGCCCTTTCCGTATCCCGAAGACCACCGCCGTCGTGACCTTAGGAAATAAAGATTTGCTTCTAGGTGGTCCTCCATAATCCATGTCGCCTGCTATTTTCGGCTGAGCAAATACCGGCACTCTGACCCCGGCGAAAGTCTCTTTTCAGAGTACCTGAGAAATCGCTCAAATTAATCTAAGTTTCGACAACTCTCGAACGCTCATATATCATATATTACACTTCATACTTCTACGTGTAATGACAGACTACTACAGTGCATATATTGTAGAATGTTACATCTCATGTTCCAAACAGCTACATGCAATACATTTCACATTGTCACATAATCGATATTAATGAATGATATAGACCCTCTTTTCACAAACCGCTACATAACTACGGTCACAAACTGCTACATAACTACGGAGATACCCTGAACAAGTTAATCAATTTTCTGTAGCTTCCAGCCTTCCAGTGATCCAGCCTAAAGACTACCGCTTCAGGCTACGTTTTAAAGCTACCGTATCTTTGGCAAACCTGCCGTAAGTAAATACTGCCGCGTGGATCCATCTAAGATTATGATTTCTTAACGATGGTCATAAATCTTGGAAAATGTTTGTAATTTCTTAAAATGCGCGTAATATCTTGGAAAATGTTTGTAATTTCTTAAAATGCGCGTAATACAATCTGCAATATCTGACCTTGGTCGTAGTCGGGACGTTGCCAAACTAATCGATACTAAAATCTCCGCTTGGTAAAAAAAAAGATTAGTACGCCACTTTTCTACATCTTACGATCAAGGGACTATTGCTGTGGATGGAATATATATATAACTTAGGCCAAAGGCCAAGCGCTGGGATCTTTGAGGTCATTCAGCGCTGAGAGGGGAATTAATTAAAAATGTTTTAACGGTGTAAAAGGAAGAAAACATCTCAGCTGCACTATAAAACAACTGTTAGCAGAGGGTGGAAAGTACGATGGAAGGGAGAATATGAATGGGGGTGCAGTAAAAGAAATGAAAGGGGTTGCAGCTAGGGGACAAAGGGACGATGCAACGAATCTCAAGTGATGCCTACAGTGCACCGTGAGAGGTGCACTGACGGCACTAACCCCCTAAGGGTTATACCCACGTCACGCAATTCTCCTATTGTTTATATGATGATTCAATCTACCTCCCCACTTTCGGTACAGTGAATAACCCCAAAATACTACTAATCTCTGTAATATAGCTGAATATCGTTGCATATTTACGTTCCGAGACTACAGTTACATCACGAACACTGTACATCTTCGCGCACTTTGACGAAACACTCTTGAGCAACCTCTGAACACCGCCACAGATAGATTGTAATACAATCTCGGGGCTGAGATTCCTCGATATCTAATTATTGCTTCGCGTCAAAAGGAAAACTGCTACATGACGCGAATACCCCGTCCCGACTCCCAATACCGCAGGCCAGAGAGATATCTTCGCTCTCCTTAGGGAATGCACCTGCCACAGAATCAGGACATTAAGTGTAAATAAAATTTTACTTTCGCGAGCGTAAAAATGTTACGGCGCAATGAAGGCACACTTCCATTTCTTCCAGACTTCCATTATTGATTTTGGAATCAGTAATCTGGTAATTGGTAGGGGGAAC
>NC_089782.1:35562879-35610379 GCF_040412425.1 Macrobrachium rosenbergii
AACAAATAGATAAAACGTACTAAAATGCAAGAAGAGCATTGGGTCAGTAATGCAATGCATCTTCGCTTGAACTTCTGAAGAACTTCCAATTGTGCGGCATCCACAGTCCAACAGTGTGAGGAATAAAGGACCTCTGGAACTTTGGAGAAGTTCAACAGCAAAGGACATCAAACTAAAATAAGACATAAGACTAAAATAAAGATGATAAAAGCAAATTAATCATTTATTTTCACAGATGATAATCAAGCAAATAAAAATAGCTGATACGAATAAAGGAATAACATTAGAAATTTCAGAAAGATGAAAACTATTTAACCCGGGGATGCCAAATTTGAGAGGTACAGTACAGCATAAACCCGAAAAATTCTGACAACTAAATCATACAAGAACATGCAATTAAAGTAACAATAGAGAATAAATTTGCTATAAGAGGATAATAGGAGCAACGAAAAGAAATAAATAAAAACAAACTAATAAATGCTAAAAAAAACTCTCGTTACATAAAATTAAATAAAACGGAACAATAAAATGCACGAAAAATTATTTAGGGATAATATACACAAAAAAATAAAAAAATAAAAACAAGCTGGTAAATTACAAAACTCTTTCAAGTCACATAACAGGAGATAAAATAAGAATAAAGTAAACGAAAAACAAGTTAAAATGCGATGAAGTTTCTTCGGCGCAACCGAGTTTTCTGTACAGCCGCTACAGCGTATAATCAAGGACACATAAAATAGATCCATCTTTAGGTGGTCTCGGTATCACGAGCCGCGTCCCATGAAACTTGAACCACGGCCCGGTGGTGGCCTATCCTGTATCGTTGCCAGAGGCACGAGTATGTCTAACTTTAACCTTGAATAAAATAAAAACTACTGAGGCTAGAGGGCTGCAATTTGGTATGTTTGATGACTGGAGGGTGGATGATCAACATACCAGTTTGCAGCCCTCTAACCTCAGCAGTTTTTAAGATCTAAGGGCGGACAGAAA
The DNA here is from genome assembly GCF_040412425.1 of Macrobrachium rosenbergii. Classification (NCBI taxonomy): domain Eukaryota; kingdom Metazoa; phylum Arthropoda; class Malacostraca; order Decapoda; family Palaemonidae; genus Macrobrachium; species Macrobrachium rosenbergii. Next base: position 35,563,870 of record NC_089782.1, read on the forward strand.
AAGTGCGGACAGAATAAAGTGCGGACAGGAAAAGAGCGGACAGAATAAAGTGCGGACAGAATAAAGTGCGGACGGACAGACAAAGCCGGCACAATTGTTTTCTTTTACAGAAAATAAAAACGAAAAAAACCTAAAATCGTTTGTTTGTTTGCCGTGAAGGCAGTCAACCTGATGTCTATGAGTCTCGAGGTCAATTTCGTTAACTTTCTCTTCCACAAAATGAATCAGGATCAAGGACAAACAAACACACACACTTCCAATACCCGGTACTCTCTCTCGGCCTGCCTATTCCCCAAAACAAACCAACCCCCTCACCTAACACCCCTAAAATGGTTCATTTACCATCCCACCCAAACCCAGGACCCACCCGCTCCCGTCCCCAGGACCTAATCGTCACGATGAGTGTGTGGTGAATGTCCCAGCTTCACGACGGTACGTACCGTCCCTCGCCAACTCTGTTAATTACCGTCATTTCTTGACGGTATGGGTGCCCCTAGTACAAACAGAATATGTGTGTGCTAGTGCATGCCTATGTTTGTGTGTGTGTGTGTGTGTGCGCGTTTGTGTGTGTATGTGTGTATATATATATATATATGTGTATGTATATATATATATATATATATATATATATATATATATATATATATATATATATATATATATATATATATATATATATATATATATATAATTTATGTATATGTATATGTATGTGTATATATACATGTGTATATATATACAGAGAGAGAGAGAGAGAGAGAGAGAGAGTCAATCAATCAATGACATTTTTGGAATCATAATTTTCATACTCGAAGAAAATAAAACATTTTCTGGGGTAAAATTTCATTCCAGCAACTTCCGAATTCAGAGTAAATATTTTTCTGGAAACGACAGTGCATTCTAATATACAGAGAGAGAGAGAGAGAGAGAGAGAGAGAGAGAGAGAGAGAGAGAGAGAGAGAGAGAAGCATCCGTACCGAACAACTCTGAAAAACAGCAGAAATATTAAAATGCTACGTACTAATGGCTACTGAGACGTCAGTTCAAATCAGTCCTCTCACAGCGACCTGGTAATTGATCAAATGAACATTAAGCCAAAGCAAGTAACTCAACTGTTGTGGCTCCCACAAACGACAGCACTCCCAACTTTATCGTTTGGGATTTAAGTTATCAACCATGACAGTCTTGTAGTCTCGTGTCTCCTTTCTCGACGTGCAATTTCCGTAGCAGGATCTTTTAATTCATTCTCTGGTGAAAAAATGTTTTTTCGAGTGAGTTACAATTTGCTGATCAAAGCAGAAGAGAAATGAGCAATTTATGTGTGGGGGTCGACGCGCTGCTGGTGAGGTTTCTGTGTCCCTTGTGTTTCCCGCAAACCGGTTTTATGCTCAAGGGGTCATCATCTGCGGCTCACCAGCTCAAGTGGAATGGGGCAGTGATCATATCTCGTTGTTTTTAGCCAGCCAAAACCCCATCAAAAGCAACGGCTTATTGTTCAGAGAGAAATACATACATACGTGTATGTATTTATTTCTCTTGGAGCATTAGCTTATCAAATAAAATGTTCCGTAACAAGTACATTTTAACTTATTCACTGACATACTTTAAAAAATAACTTCCAAAACTCTTCGTCTTTTTACCTTGAGGAAAAAAAAAGTGCTTCAAATATATTTTTTGTTTACAAAATAAACAGCAAAACTGTTAACGGTTTTAAGGTAAGGTCTTTTCCACACTCATATATATATATATATATATATATATATATATATATATATATATATATATATATATATATATATATATATATATATATATATATATATATATATATATATATATATATAATATATATATATATATATAAATATATATATATATATATATATATATATATATATGTATATATATATAATGTATGCGAATATTTACTCACATGCATTTATATAAAAATTATTATGTACATTCATCTCTCTCTCTCTCTCTCTCTCTCTCTCTCTCTCTCTCTCTCTCTCTTTGTATATATATATATATATATATATATATATATATATATATATATATATATATATATATATATATATATATATATATATATATATATATATATATATATATATATATGTATATATATATATATGTATATATGTATATATATATATACATATATTTTATAACTATAATCAAAAAAAGTACATTTCTGTGATAACCCCAGACTCCTCCATTCACACACCACAACACGTCGAGCCTAAACCCAGGAATAAACAAAACCTAAACTCGAGCCATAGGCTCTGCCTGGCGGATGTTAAGTCTGCATTTTGCATGAAACGCCTCCCAAGTGTTGCACTCGGCAAGAGCCTCTTGTTTTGTCTTTGACTGCATCTATGAACCCTTCACCTTAAGAGAGAGAATGAACTCGCTTAAACAGCCTCTTAAAAAACGTTTAAAACATTCGCCTAACATAACCATGAGACCACCGGGGTACAAGGTGATTGATTGGAATGCCCCCCCCCAAAAAAAAAAATTAATGATAATAATTGTGATGACCACAGTAGAGTACCGGGAATTCCATCTCATTAAATAAGAGGGAACAGACGCCCTTCTGCATGTGCAAAGAATAAATGCAATCCATACTTCTAGATTTTGACCTTCTGTATGTATGTATGAATGTATATATATATTCATATATATATATATATATATATATATATATATATATATACATACATATATACATATATATGTATATATGTCTGTATGTATGTATATATATATATATATAATATACATATCTATATTATATATATATATATATATATATATATATATATATATATATATATATATATATATATTATATTATATTATAAATATATATATATAATTTATACATATGTATGTACATATATATATATGATATCTACACTTCTGATCACAAAAAAAAATATATATATTTTATATGTATTTATATATATATAGATATATACATATGTGCTCTCCTCCATATCTCACTTCTGATCACAAGAAAAAAAAAGACAGAGAAAGAGAGAGAAAGAGAGAAAGAAAGAGAGAGAGAGAGAGAGCGAGCCACGCCGGAAACGAGGACTATAGATCTTATGCCTGTGTTACAGAAGGCTCACTCTACGATAACAACAACTACCATGAGGAGTGCCTCCGCTGCAACTCGTGCGGCCTCAACCTCACGGGGCCCAACCAGACGCGGGCCCGCCGCTACAAGAACCAGTTCCTGTGCGACCTCCACTTCGCCGACGTGGCCCTCATGGAGACCTCCGACTTCCTGCAGCAGCTGCGCTCCTTCAAGCCGCAGAGTTTGGGGTGCGCGGTGGCCCGCCGGAAGTCCTCCACCACGCTCATCTTTCCCCTCCCTCCGCAGGCGTGCGCTGGTAAGTGGGCACCCCCCCCCCTTTATGCTTATTACTCAAATCTTCAGTGCCAGGTCTTTTCTTGTTCAGTATTTCATGCCTTTCTTGTTGTGTATTAATTACTCCTTTGTATAAGTTAACTATATATATATATATATATATATATATATATATATATATATATATATATATATATATATATATATATATATATATTATATATATACAATTTATATATATATATGTATATATTATTATTATTATTATTATTATTATTATTATTATTATTATTATTATTATTATTACTGCATTTTTATTATTAGCAGTTTTTATTAGTCTTCAATGCCTCTTTTCTTGTTCAGTATTTCAGGCTTCACCTCTTTTCTTATTAAGTATTTAAAATAAACTTAACAATTATTAACCACATTAAAATAAACTTAACGTAAATATGCATATTATTACTTCGCACACATGTGTATTGTTACTAGATTTTTGACCACCATTTTTCAGTCTTCAATAATTCTCTTTTCTTATTCAGTATTCCTGACTCACGGCACACTAACCAGAAGCTTCTTTTTTTCAGAGCCAATAATAATGATATATAACTCGAGTACTATCAGGGGCATACTTCACTCCATCCTTAGGAAATATTAAGGCTTAATACTACTAAACCTCTATATATATATATACTGTGTGCTCAGAGACATGACAACAATCTCTAATTTGATAAGAAATTACATGGAGTTATTCTGTTAGCATAACCCTGGTCTCTGAGAAGAAATCACCCAGAGTTATTGCGTAGCAGAAATCAATGTCAAATCCTCATCCAGTTTCCAACGGAAAGTTTATGAAATGGATCGTTCTGGATCGACATTCTTTGCTTTGGACTTAATCTTCTTCAAATAACTGTCCACTTCTACTACAGATCATTGATCTTGGTGGACCTTTCTCATACAAATTCTAATGTTAGAGCGATCAATATCCGTCTGGGGCAGTTGTTCTTAACCATTTTTCAGTGTATGCCCGTTCAGATCAGCAGTCAGTTCTCGCACCCCTGAATTGCTGAAATAATAATAATAATAATAAAAAAAAAAAAATAATATTATTAATTATTATTATTATTATTATAACTTACTGGTATTTACTGGTAAAATTTACATTATTATTATTATTTTTTGTTTGGTTCATTATTATTTTATTATTTAATTATTATTTTTTATTATTAAAAAAAAATATAACAAATTTATTTTGCTTTAATTATTCATAGGCATCCTCAGCACCCCTTTGGAACCAAGGGGGTGCGAGCACCCCTGGTTAGGAGCCAATGGTCTAGGGAGACTCTCGCTATCAGCTATTTTGACTGATGAAAACAAACGAGCATTTAACAGATTATATTAGATTATCCAGCTCATATACATGTGCACATACACACTTCACTTGCAAGTTTTGTATAATCTAGCTTTGCATGATCACAACAGAAGTCTCTTTGACTTAACTTTTTATATTGCCCATTTCTCATATACGTAATATATTATAATTCATAGATGTATACACTGTGTATAAATAAATATATATATATATATATATATATATATATATATATATATATATATATATTTTTTATTTATATATATACATATATATATATTTTATCTCGTTTACTATAACTACTACATCAAAAGCCCTTTATGTTAAAAACACAGCTTATTACCTGAAATGAAAATGAGACGAACTAAAAAGTGGAAAATCTTTGTTGAATAATATTTACATCTTGAGGAGTCTCATCCTAAACCGTCACGAGAGAGAAAAAACAAAAAAATGAGAAATTGGCAAAATAATTTACTAGAAACTCCCTCGTTAAAATTAAAAGTCCAGTGTAATGGTAGGTGGTTTAGAAGGGGGACAGCAACAACCATTCGAGTCTCTTTAGGTGTCTAAGTTACGTTAATCCATTCATTCATAAAATCATTACACCAGTCATTCATTCATAAAATCATTACTCCATTCAGTCATAACGTCATTATTCCAATCATTCACAAAATCATTTCTCCATTCATTCAAAAAATCATTTTTCCATTCAGTCATAAAATCATTACTCCATTCATTACGAAGTCATAACTCCATTCATTCATCGAATCATTATTCCATTCAGTCATAAAGTCATTAATTCATTCATTCATAAAATCATTACTCCAGTCACAAAATCATTACTCCATTCAGTCATAAAATCATTACGCCATTCATTCATAAAATCATTTTTCCATTCAGTCATAAAATCATTACCCCACTTTTTCATATAATCATTACACCAGTCATTCATTAAAAAAATCATTACTCCATTCACTCACAAAATCATTACTCCATTCATTACGAAGTCATAACTCCATTCATTCATCGAATCATTATTCCATTCAGTCATAAAATCATTAATCCATTCATTCATGAAATCATTACACCAGTCATTCATAAAATCATTACTCTTCATTCACAAAATCATTACTCCATTCATTCATAAAATCATCACTCCATTCATTCATAAAATCATTACTCTATTCAGTCAGAAAGTCATTAATCCATTCAGTCATAAAGGCATTACTCCATTCATTCATAAAACCATCACTCCATTCATTCATAAAATCAATACTCCATTCATTCATAAAATCATTACTCCATTCAATCGTAAAATCATCACTCCAATCATTCATAAAACCATTACTCTATTCAGTCAGAAAATCATTACTCCATTCATTCATAAAATCATACTCCATTCATTCATAAAATCATTACTCAACCCATTCATAAAATCATTACACTAGTCATTCATTCACAAAATCATTACTCCATTCATTCATAAAATCATTACTCCATTCACTACGAAATCATTACACCATTCATTTATAAAATAATTATTTCATTCAGTCATAAAATCATTAATCCATTCATTATTGAAATCATTACACCAGTCATTCACAAAATCATTACTCTTCATTCATAAAATCATCACTCCATGCATTCATAAAATCATGACTCCATGCATTCATAAAATCATCACTCCATGCATTCATAAAATCATCACTCCATTTATTCATAAAATCATCACCCATTCATTCATAAAATCATTACTCCATTCATTCATAAAAGCTTTACTCCATTCATTCACAAAATCATTACTCAATTCATTTATAAAATCATTACTCTATTAAATCACAAAATCTTTACTCCATTCAGTCATAAAGGCATCTCTCCATTCATTCATAAAACCACCTCACTCGTTCATAAAATCATAACCCCATTCATTCATAAAATCATTACTCCATTCAGTCACAAAATCATTACTCTATTCATTCATAAAACCATTACTTCATTCGTTCACAAAATCATTACTTCATTAATTCATAAAATCCTTACTGCATTATCTTATAAAATCATTTCTCTATCCGTTCATAAAATCATTACTCCCCTCACTCATAAAGTCATTACTCCATTTATTCAAAAATCATTACTCCATTATTTCATAAAATCATTTCTCCATCCATTCATAAAATCATTACACCATTCGTTCATATCATTACACCATTCAGTCATAAAATTATTACACCATTCATTTATAAAATCACTGCTTCATTTAGTCATAAAATCATTAGCTATTCAGTTATAAAATCATTACACCATTCAGTCATAAAATCATCACACCATTCAGTCACAAAATCATTACACCATTCATTTATAAAATCATTACTTTATTCAATCATAAAATCATCACTTGTAATCATCATTCATAGGGATAAATGGGTCAACAAAACAAGCTCTAATTTGCTCCGTAGTCTTTCATATTTGTATCGTTTTTCCTTTAAGCTCCCCGCGTCACTGACCCTAGTACCTGCCACGCCAGATAATTCACAAACAATCAATCAATCAATCCCTTCGTGTTCCTAACGCAGCCATTCGTATTACGAAGACCAACCGCTGGAACTGCAAAGAATCAGAATCGTTCTGAAACTGTAGTAACTTGTGTATTTTGCGTTCCACGAGCCCAATAGGTGGCATATCTCAATTTCGAAAATTTTGCAAATACCGCAGTCTTCCATTTCAGGGCAGTATGCATAGCTGAGGAATACAATAATGGTACCCTTCTAAAACCAAGGAGCCAAGTATCCGTCTCTTAGAATATCTCTCTACCAAGAGGCCTGAGAAAATCTAACTTTCTCTGAAGGGAATACAAAAGAAATCCTTAATTGCTCACCGACGCAACCAGTCACAGTTTTCGTAATCATATGACTGCTTGCGAAAGTAAAAGGGGATCATTTTGTTGGTCCAGTCCTGGCACAGAGAGGGGTACCGCAAGAGCCCAAGACCCTGGGCATTCGTGCGTGAAGGGAACCATCCCAAAATAGAGACGATCAAAAGGACTAAAGGTGCGTCTCTGGAAGAGCGCCATAAAGGACATCGGTGGTCTGTAGCCTCACGATAAAGTTAGGCTGGATAAATTCTGTTGAATCAATTTCTCATTTGGAGAGAACAACACTTATGAGTTTGGGAAATTTCAAGGTTTCAACATCAAGTCTCCAATAAACAATGTACCAACAGGTTTTCTTTAAGAACAACCCATTGTACCTCTCTCTCTCTCTCTCTCTCTCTCTCTCTCTCTCTCTCTCTCTCTCTCTCTCTCTCTCTCTCTCTCTCTCTCTCTCTCTCTCTTAAATTCAACTGAATCATTTTATTTGGGGAAAACAACACTTATGATCTTGGGAAATTTCAAGGTTTCAACGTCAAGTCTCCATTAAACAACCCATTTTACCTGTCTCTCTCTCTCTCTCTCTCTCTCTCTCTCTCTCTCTCTCTCTCTCTCTCTCTCTCTCTCTCTCTCTCTCTCTCTTAAATTCAACTAAATCATTTTATTAGGGGAAAACAACTTATGATTGTAGGAAATTTCAATGTTTCAACATTAAATCTCCATTAAACAGCCCATTTTACCTCTCTCTCTCTCTCTCTCTCTCTCTCTCTCTCTCTCTCTCTCTCTCTCTCTCTCTCTCTCTCTCTCTCTCTCTCTCCAACGCCTCTGTCGATTTATCAGAAACATCTCTCTCTCTCTTTGTCGATTTGTCAGAAACATTCAATCTGTACTGTCTCATTCCCCAAAGCTTCAAACTGACATCCAATAGATCATTACCTCTTTACAAGAAGGTTTTTCCTACTCAGCATCCCACTTAGAATTGACATTAGCCGCTGAATTCAATGAATAATGGAGCATCTGGTGATATGTTTTATGAAAAGCCACAGCAAGCTCTGTTAAACGGGCGGTAATTTGCTCAAAAGTAACACCAAGAAGCAATATCGAAAATCGAGTATTATCTTTTCATAATGATAAGAATGAAAAATTTGATTGCTGTAATGTGGCTAAATATAATGTATTATATATATATATATATATATATATATATATATATATATATATATATATATATATATATATATATATATATATATATATATATATTATATATATATATATATTATATATATATACTCTTATATATATATATATATATATATATATATATACTACATATATATGTTATATGAAATTTTTGATTGCTGTAATGTGGCTAAATGTGTATGTGTATATATATATCCACAAAGCATTCGTGAGCACCTACTTATATATGTATACCGAATCTATGCCCCTCACAAAGAAAATAAATAACATGAGCACGTATTCATGTATGTATACCCTAACTGAGAAAACAACTTGGAGATGTATTTATTAAGTATACCGTATGTATACGCCTTACAAGGAAAACATGACTTGATCATGTATTCATGTATGTATACAGTCCGTATGCACCTTACGCAAACATACAACGAAATCTATTTAGAATAGAGAATAGAATAGACTATAGAATTTAGGCCGAAGGCCAAGCACTGGGACCTATGAGGTCATTCAGCGCTGAAACGGAAATGAACAGCGAAAGGTTTGAAAGGTGTAACAGGAGGAAACCCTCAAAGCAGTTGCACTATGAATCAATCGTCAGAGAGGTTGGAAAGTAAGATGGAAGAAAGAGAATAAGAAAGGAGGTACAGTAAAAGAAGCGAAACGGGTTGCAGCTAGGGGCCTAAGGAAGGCACGCTGCAAAGAACCCTAAGTAATGCCTACAGTGCCCAGCATGAGGTGCACTGACGGCACTAACCGCGTCCCCACCAGGTGAAACCCTCGTGAATCACAATAATTCTGCATCCGGCAACTCACCAGGAGGAAGTTTCTCCTGGAATTATGGAAAATATTTATATGTATATTCTCTTGACCTTAATAACAGGCATAAGAGGATAGATACGTCCATTCCGGGGTGGGCGTCCCTTGGAGGGGGTGGGGGCGGGCACGTGAGAAAGATGACAGTTGTCTCGGTGATTGATTGATTGAAATGTTGAAGTGGAGTCGCAGTGTTAAAGGCTTCTCTTGTACTTTCGTACTTCTCTGGTTTCTGTATTTCCTATTTTCTGTATTTCCTATTATCTCCTGTCATATTCTTTGGAAGCCTGAATTTCGAGTCAATGGCCCCTGTAGGCTTGTCCCATTAGAATAGGGGTTTATCTTCTGAATAATAATAATAATAATAATAATAATAATAATAATAATAATAATAATAATAATAATAATAATAATAATAATAAACATTCATTTTTGGACATGTACATTATTTCAGCATTATTATTATTATTATTATTATTATTATTATTATTATTATTATTATTATTATTATTATTATTATTATTATATTCAGAAGACGAACCCTATTCATATGAAACAAGCCCACCACAGGAGCCAATGACTTGAAACAGAAGCTTCCAAAGAATATGATGTCATTCGAAAGAAGTAACAGAACGGGAAATACAGAAAGAAGAGACCATTTATTAGGATAACAGGTAGATTGAACAAATAAATAAATCAATCAATCTACAACCAGTGTATACAACCCAGTCACTGCTAGTTGTTCTCCAAACCATCACACAGCATCGCAACATCTCCGTAAGGCACCTCATCGATTAATTCTTCTACCAAGAACGCTCCTCCGTCCGGAATAGATTGATTGATCTGCTAACGCAGTCTGGCATCGCGACAATGCCTACGCTATCGGACAGATACTTCGTCGATGTTTTACTGGGTTTAGGCCCCGAGGCCAAGCACAGGGACCTGTGAGGTCATTCAACGCTGAAAGGAAAATTTTGGAGTAAGAGGTTTGAAAGGTGTAACAGGAGGAAAACCTCAAAGCAGTTGCACTATGAAACAATTGTTAGAAGAGGGTGGAAAGCAAGATGGAAGAGAGAATATGAATGGAGGCACAGTAAAGGATCTTCATCTTGTCATCCTTTCTATCAGTGCTATTGCTACTCCCTTCCCAAAAAGGATTGTGAACAATCATTCCAAGTGATTCGCCAAAACCATCAACAATGCTATAACATTCAACGCAGTGAAAATTGTCATATTCAATAACTACATTATTCGAGTAAGTTCTATCTTCTGAGAAACATTTCATACATTACGATATGGGGCAATTAAGCATCATGTACAATGTACATTCTAAAACATATTTCAAAATAAGGATAAACTCCAACAAGTAAAAAATGCGCCGACGTTTCTTCGGTGTAACAGAGTTTCTGTACAGCCGCTACAGCGTATAATCAAGGCCACCGAAAATAGATCTATCTTCTTTTGGTGGTCTCCGTATATTGCTGTATGATCCGTGGCCCATGAAACTTTAACCACTGCCCGGTGGTGGCCTATACTATATCGTTACCAGAAGCATGATTATGGCTAACTTTAACCTTAAATAAAATAAAAACTACTTGGGCTAGAGGGCTGCAATTTGGTATGTTTGATGATTGGAGGGTGGATGATCAACATACTAATTTGCAGCCCTATAGCCTCGGTACTTTTTAAGATTTGAGGGCGGACAGAAAAAGTGAGGACAGAAAAGTGAGGACAGAAAAAGTGCGGACAGAAAAAGTGCGGACAGAATAAAGTGCGGACGGACAGACAAAGCCGGCACAACAGTTTTCTTTTACAGAAAAATAAAAATGGGAAATATCCTTTCAAAATATAGATGAACTCAAAAATGTGAAATGTCCTTCCAACATATAAATGAACTCAACAATGTGAAATGTGCTTTCAAAATATAAATGGAATCAGTAATGTGAAATGTTCTTTCAAAACGCAAATGAACTGGATAATGTTAAATGTTCTTGCAAAATATAAATGAACTCAATAATGTGAAATGTTCTTTCAATATAAAATGAACCCCAAAATTTGAAATGTCCCAAAAAAAAGCAAAATGTAATTAAATTGAAATCCTTCCGAAATATCCCAAGATTTTCACAATACCTATTAGTTCCGAAGTTTTGAAATACTTTCAAGGTTTCAAAATACACTGAAATGTCCTGAAGCTTTCAAAATACAGACGTGATCCACAATGTGAAAAGTTTTCACGATTTTAACATGACTGCGAAGTGTCCTCAGAAATTCTCTCAGGTTTCAAAGTGATTACGAAGTGTCCTCCAGGTTTCAAAGTGATTACGAAGCGTCCTCAAGGTTTCAAAGTGATTATGAAGTGTCCTCAAGGTTTCAAAGTGATTACGACGTGTTCTCAACGCTTCAAAGTGATTACGAAGTGTTGTCAATGTTCCAAAGCGATTACGAAGTGTCCTCAAGGTTTCAAAATTATTACGAAGTGTCCTGAAGGTTTCAAAGTGATTACGAAGTGTCCTCAAGGTTGCAAAGTGATTATGAAGTGTCCTCAAGGTTTCAAAGTGATTACGAAGTGTCCTCAAGGCTTCAAAGTGATTACGAAGTGTCCTCTAGGTTTCAAAATTATTACGAAGTGTCCTTAAGGTTTCAAAGTGATTACGAAGTGTCCTCAAGGTTTCAAAGTGATTATGAAGTGTTCTCAAGGCTTCAAAATGATTAAGAGGTGTCCTCAAGGTTTCAAAGTGATTACGAAATGTCCTCAAGGTTTCAAAGCGATTACGTAGTTTTCTCAAGGCTTCAAAATGATTACGAAGTGTTCTCAAGCTTTCGATGTTATAACAAAGTGTCCTCAAGCTTTCAGAGTGATTACGAAGTATTCTCAAGGCTTCAGAATGATTGCATGTTCTCAAGGTTTCAAAATGATTACATAGTTTTCTCAGGGTTTCAAAGTGAATACAAAGTGTTCTCAAGGCTTCAAAGTGATTACGAGGTGTCCTCAAGGTTTTCAAAGTGATTTTGAAGTGTTCTCAAGGTTTCAAAGTGATTATGAAGTATTCTCAAGGGTTTAAAATGATTACGAAGTGTTCTCAAAGCTTCAAAATGATTACGAAGTGTTCTCAAGGTTTCAAAGTGACTATGAGGTGTCCTCAAGGCTTCAAAATAATTACGAAATGCTCTCAAGGTTTCAAAGTGATTATGAAGTATTCCCAAGGCTTCAAAATGATTACAAAGTGTCCTCAGGGTTTCAAAGTGAATACGAAGTGTTCTCAAGGCTTCAAAGTGATTACGAGGTGTCCTCAAGGGTTTCAAAGTGATTATGAAGTGTTCTCAAGGTTTCAAAGTGATTATGAAGTATTCTCAAGGGTTGAAAATTACTAAGAAGTGTCCTCAAGGCTTCAAAATGATTACGAAGTGTTCTCAAGGTTTCAAAGTGATTACGAAGTGTCCTCAAGGTTTCAAAGTGATTACGAAGTGTCCTCAAGGTTTCAAAGTGATTACGAAGTGTCCTCAAGGTTTCAAAGTGATTACGAAGTGTCCTCAAGGTTTCAAAGTATTTACGAAGTGTCCTCAAAGTTTCAAAGTGATTACGAAGTTTCCTCAGGGTTTCAAAGCATTTACGAAGTGTCCTCAAGATTTCAAAGTGATTACGAAGTGTCCTAAAGGTTTCAAAATGATTACAAAGTGTCCTCGAGATTTCAAAATGACTACGAAGTGTCCTCAACGTTTCAAAATGATTACGACGTGTCCTCAAGGTTTCAAAATGATTACGGAGTGTCCTCGAGGTTTCAAAATGATTACGGAGTGTCCTCAGAAATTTTCTCTCGACGTTTCAAGTGTCCTCAAGAGTTCAAAATAATTACGAAGTGTCCTTAGCCTTTCCAAATATAGATGATCCCCCCAAAACATTAAAAAATGTCCTCCAAGCTTTCGGGGACCTACCCACAATCATCTGAGCATTCCTGGAGAATTTCCCCGAGTGCTTTTTTAATGACGTGTTGGCTTTATGCCAGCTACATTTAATCTCCGAATTACATTTCCTTGCTCGGCAACGGCGCCGTAAACTTTCGCCTCAAGGTATAAAAATCTTCGTAGGATTTCTTTGAAGCTAATATGCACGTTATATCTTGATCATGCATGGGCGAGTATACACGTATGCCTGTATGAAGGGTATTTGCAAATATGTGCAAGGGGAATGGATAAACAATTTACACAACTTCCTTTCTCATAGCACTATATATATATATATATATATATATATATATATATATATATATATATATATATATATATATATATATATATATATATATATATATATATATAATCTGCGTGTATCTGTCTTCTCTGCTTGTACGCCCGTGTGTCTGCTGCGGTGTAGCTTGCATTTAACGCAAGAAAGCAAGCAAAATCCCACCGCCTAGCCTGTCCGTTCTTGTTGTTGTTGGCCGGCCAGCCGTACCGTACCGTAGCCTTCCCCCCCCCCTTAAAAGTATGACAATCGGGAGGCGCACAACAATCGATACGAACATGTTCTACATTCAAGGGGCGTCTGTTGTACGCGAGTCGACGGAGAGAGAGAGAGAGAGAGAGAGAGAGAGAGAGAGAGAGAGAGAGAGAGAGAGAGAGAGAGTACCTCGCTGCGTCTTGAGTTCTTCTTCTTCACCTTCTTCTCCTTCTTCTTCTTCTTCTTCAAAACAGAGAGAGAGAGAGGGGGGGGAAGGCTTTTCTGCATGTGCAGATTGCATATGCTTGCGTTATTGGTGTGGGTGGGTTGGCGGACGGGTGGGGGAGGAGGGGAAAGATGGTCATGTTCTTCATGAACCTCTAGAGAGACGCCTCGTGAAAACAGAAGGGCTATATATATATATATATATATATATATATATATATATATATATATATATATATATATATATATATATATATATATATATATATATATATATGGAAGGGCGAAGAAAGGGGTGAAAAGGGAGGTAAGAGAAGTGAGGGGAGGGGAGGGGAGGGGAGGGGAGGGGAGGGGAGGGGAGGGGGGAAGGCGATCGAATCTATGATTTGACGGAGTGGTCTATTAATGGAAAGAATGGTTTTCGATAACACACTTTTAATTCGCCCTGATGAGGGCCCATTCAGCCTCGCCAAAACCAGACCACCACCACCGACGCCCCCCGCTCCCCCCGCCGTCTCTGGTCCCCGAAAAAAGGGGTCCTAGGAGAGTAGGGGGATTTGGTTAGTTTCGAGGGGTAGGGGGAGAAGAGTGCGGAAGAAAAGAGGTGGACGATGCGTTCTGTCGATAGAGAGAGAGAGAGAGAGAGAGAGAGAGAGAGAGAGAGAGAGAGAGAGAGAGAGAGACGGTACGCGCATGTAATTGTTGCATAAGTCCCGCAAGTGATCGCATCATTTTGTTTTTTTTTTTTTCGTTGTTCTCCTGCGGTGCAACTGACGCAGCTTTCCGCATGTCCTTCGAACCTGCAGCAGACGAGACGAGACGAGAGGAGAGGAGACGAGAGAGAGGCTGCAAGCAAGCACGCAAGCAACAAGCAACAACAACTCTCCTCCTTAAGCCACTGCGCTCCTAAGCTTGGGACTGTGTCGCCTTTTAAAGATGTGCAAGTGGGATGATTCTCCCCCGTGTGTTAGTGCGTGCTTGCGTGCGTGCGTGCGTGCGTGCGTGCGTGCGTGCGTGCGTGCGTGCGTGCTTGCGTGCGTCTGCTCTCGAACGCACCTGCACGTGCTCGCGTCCGCATCATTTCTTTTCTTTTTTATTGCTGGACAGATGAGAAATGCGGCTTCTATTTCAGCCCTTTAAAAATGGCCGTATCATTGTCGCCTACGCTCCCGACAACTCGTTCGAATTCGCTGACAGGATTAAAAACTAGCTCTCTCTCTCTCTCTCTCTCTCTCTCTCTCTCTCTCTCACCGAGACACCAAAGCTTCACAAGTCCCACCAAAGACTAGACTCTTCTTCGCTTTCCTTTGGTGCAAATCTGTCACTTCGCTCAAGACTTATAATAGGCTTGTGTTTGTGGGTATGTGCGCGCTGGCGGTAAATATCCGCAGCTGATATCATTAGAGCTCCTCATGATTGGCTGATGCTTTGCTACTCACCAGCCCACCTTAGGTTACAATGACATCGGCTGCAGTTATTTACCGCCAGCTCAAAAAAAAAGAAAAAAATATTTTTTTAAATCTGTTCGCCACGTCGATTTTGAGGTTGATGTTCGACGCCCAATTCCTGGCTAATTAAAAAAAATGAAAATAGGACAGCACTCCTGAAGCACTTCAGCATTTTACTTAGCAATTTTTTCATAACTGATTTTTTTTTTTTACCTGATACATTTTTTTTTCTGGTATATCTGCGATGCCTCAATTTGAAACCAGCATGACGGGACACACCAGGAATTTTTGTAACGTTCCTGGTGACGACACGGTTACCGTGTAATAGCTTCTACGGAATAAGAATTCGTTCTTTTTAATGGACATAATACGATTTTTTTTTTTTTTTGGTAGTCATCCTAGGTTATATCAAATTCCGACTGACTAATTCACAAGAGATCTGTTTTTATCATGACAGTCCTAGTTAGCCCATCATGTAGTCCAACTTGACTATCAAGGAAGGAAGGACGGGATACCGAGTTTAGGCCAAAAGCCAAGCACTGGGACCTATTAGGTCATTCAGCGCTGGAACGGAAACTGAGAGTAGAAAGGCTTGAAAGGTATAACAGGAGAAAAACCTCGCAACTGCACCATGAAATAAGTGTTAGGAGAGGGTGGATAGCAAGATGGAAGAAAGAGAATGCAGTAAAAAGGAACGAAAGGGGTTGCAGCTAGGGGCCTAAGAAAGGGAAGCTGAAGAACTATAATGCCTACAGTGCACCCTGTGATGTGTACTGACGGTACTATGCCCCTACGGGGAATTCGACTATCAAGTCTACGGCAGATCAGGGAAGACACAAATCAATTCATTCATCATCAACCTACTTATTTATCCAGTCAATAAGAGACGGATTAATCATGTTAGTCACAGACAGCCTAGCAGTCTAGCAGTCAGTCAATTTTTTACTCCCAATTCTCTGAGCAAATCAGAAATTTTATATAAATCAAATTACGTACCCAGTACCCCATTTGCTTATTAATTTCGATAAAAAAAAACCATTTGTGGTTACCGGAAATTTCACCCAGGCAATGAGTAAAGAAATCCCAATTTATGAATTCATAAATACAAATTACTCTGAATGATAGATGTCTATATATACAATATATACATACATACATATAGCATAATTTATATACATAAAATATATTATATATATGCATACATACATACACACATATATATACATACATACATACATACATGTTATATGTATCTCATTAACTGATTGGTATGAGTTAAGAAAAATAATCGTACCAACTTTAATTATAATGTTAATTTAACTGCTAAATAATATCGGGCTTTTTCGCTTGAACGCATGTGAATAATATAAACAACATACTAATGCTATATGAACCGCGGCCCTTGAAACTTTAACCACGGCCCGGTGGTGGCCTATACTACTGTATATCGTTGCCAGATGCACGATTATGGCTAACTTTATAACCTTAAACAAAATAAAAACTACAGAGGCTAGAGGGCTGCAATTTGGTATGTCTGATGATTGGAGGGTGGATGATCAACATCCCAATTTGCAGCCCTCTGGCCTCAGTAGTTTTTAAGATCTAAGGGCGGACAGAACAAAGTGCGGACGGACAGACAAGGCCGGCACAACAGTTTTCTTTTCATGACAACTCAAAATTAACAACTCTCTCCATACTGGGACATCCATGAATCATTGTGAAAATGTTAATCTTTTTAGACTAAAACTAATATTGCAGAGTCAGCAAAATGAAAAAAAAAACTGTTTATAATTTCCTTATTTTTCCTTTCATTGTCATCTTTATTGCACCCAATCACCTCTCTCTCTCTCTTGCATTCATTCTCAATCACCTGTCTATTTTTATTATTTTTCCTTTTATCATTTTATTTTTTTCCTGGATCATTTTCCCTCTGGACCAAAACACTCTCTCTCTCTCTCTCTCTCTCTCTCTCTCTCTCTCTCTCTCTCTCTCATGCATTCCTTCTCAATCACCTGTCTATTTTTTCTTATTTTTCCTTTTATCATCATTTTCGCTGGACCAAAACACCTCTCTCTCTCTCTCTCTCTCTCTCTCTCTCTCTCTCTCTCTCTCTCTCTCTCTCTCTCATACATTCCTTCTCAATCACCTGTTTATTTTTTCTTATTTTTCCTTTCATTATCATCTTTACTGGACCAAATCACCCACCTCTCTCTCTCTCTCTCTCTCTCTCTCTCAATCACCTGTCTATTTTTTATGATTTTTCTTTTTATCATCATCTTCGCTGGACCAAATCACCCCCTCCCATCTCTCTCTCTCTCTCTCTCTCTCTCTCTCTCTCTCTCTCTCTCTCTCTCTCTCTCTCTCTTCTCTCTCTCTCTCTTGAGGCATTTGTTCTCAATCACTCCCGGACCAGCCAACCACCTACCTCCTACTACCCCAGGGGTACCTCCCTGCCCACCAAAACCACACGGTTACGCCTTTCACCTGTGGCCTTCAGCAAGCACTTCACGACTGGATCCAGTTAATGCAAGCAATTTGTCATGCAAGTGATGGATGTTTTCGAGAGAAATGTCACGGGCGATGACAAAACGGAAGTGTCGGCGGAAAACACGGTGCTTTAAAGTTCGTCATTTCGGCTGGACAGCCGAGACAGCGGAACGGAGTGGAATGTGCAGAATTCTGGCCCAAGGCTAAGCGCTGGGTATGATGAGGTCATTCAGCGCTGAAAGGGAAACAGAGTAGAAAGGTTTGAAAGGCATAACAGGAGGAAAACCTCAAAGCAGTTGCACCATGAAACAATTGTTAGGAGAAGGTGGAAAGTAAGATGGAAGAAAGAGAATATGAACGGAGGTACAGTAGAAGGCATGAAAGGGGTAGCAGCTAGGTGCCGAAGGGATTTTGCAAAGAACCTTAAGTAATGCCTACAGTGCGCCACATGAGGTGCCTCACAGTGAGGAACAAATTCCTTCTGTGGTAACGAAAGGATTTCTTCAAACTCCGCAGGAGCATCCTTCCTTTCTGGCGTTGCTGAAAGGATGCGTAGGAAGAGAGGATGAGAATTAGGCTATAGAAGTTGAGCTCACACCATAAGCAGTAGCAATAGTAGTAGTATTAGCAGTAGTAAGCTCAAGCGAAGATGCAATGCATTACTACCCTAATAATATTCTTCTTGTGTTTTAATATATTTTTATGTATTTATTAATTTATTAATCATTAATTCATTAATCTAGTTTTTCTTTTTTTAATAAGTGAGGTCTCTTCATTCTGTATTTCCCTTTAACTTCTCTTACTTTTTCCTCTTGTACACCATAATATTCCTTGGAAGCTTGAATTTCAAGTCAATGGCCCCTTTTGTGTGCTTTTCTCATATGAATAGGGTTCACCTTCTGAATAATAATAATAATAATAATAATAATAATAATAATAATAATAATAATAATAATAATAATAATAATAGTTGTTACTGAAGTATTAGTAGTAGAAGTAGTAGTACTGACACCCTACTCCCCTCCGGCAGACGAGTTTTGTAACGGCTACCCCCACAACCTCCTCCCCACCCCGGGGTACTGGATCGAGTGCGCTGGAACGACCCTTCCAGACGACACCATCTGGGACGAGTCGGAGCCCGAGCTGGAAGACGGCTCCCCGCAGAGCGACCACCCGGAGAAATCGGACCAGAACATCCAGGTCAGGAGGCCTCAATGCTTGCTACAGGTAGTGGAAATCCGTTCTGTTCCCTTCGTAAGTCCCCCCAAAGAGTCCAAACAACTCCTTCTCTCCCCCCCATCAGAATAGGATGCGTAACTGACATCAACAGATACAGAGGTGGATATATATAAGGAATTCCATTTGAGAGATTTTCTCTTATTTTTTTTTTATTTCTATTTTTGTAGTGTGTTTTTTGGCTTCTTCTGCCCTGCCATCTCATTGGTATTTCGGCGTTTTCGGGAATTCATTCGGCTTCAGAGATGCAGCCTCAACTCAGAGTTACATGTCCGTGGTGTACGGTGTAATGTGTTGGTAAATAAACGTCACAATTGCAAAACGAAAGTAATGTATGATCTAATATATGATAAGTGAACACCAGAATTTCAAAACAAAAGTAATGTATGGTCTAATATATTGATAAGTAAATACCACAGTTTCAAAACAAAAGTAATGTATGATCTAATATATTGATAATTAAACGCCAGAATTAAAAAAAAAAATTAACGTATGAGCTAATATATAGATAAAATAAACGTCACAATTTCAAAACAAAAGTAATGTATGATCTAATTCCCTGATAAGTAAACACCAAAACTTCAAAACAAAAGTGACGTATGAACTAATATACTGATAAGTAAACACCACAATTTCAAAACAAAAGTAATGTATGATCTAATATAATGATAAATAACGCCACAATTCCAAGACAAAAGTAAACTTTAAAATGTCAGAAGGCGAATAGACAGCAGTCCACAAGTAACCTCAAATAAGAACCAAAAATAACTTTGATTTTCTATCTGAAACTCAAAGCATAAACTCAAATAAAGGAAGACCTTGAATTCTAGATAACGACAGCTGAACAGTACCACTTGCACGCAACCCATTGGGAAAGCAATAAAATGCACTAATAAGGACCATTAAAATAAAATAAATCAATTGGCATATTAAGCATGGTTATAAAAATTATTATAAAAACAAATCAATTGGCATCATTAAAATAAAACAAAAATCAATTGGCATATTAAACATGATTATAAAAATTATAAAGGATCATTAAAATAAAATAAAAGCATCATTAAAATAAAACAAATGGCATATTAAACATGATTATAAAAATTAAAAAGGATCACTAAAATAAAATAAATCAATTGGCATATTAAACATGATTATAAAAATTAGAAAGGATCATTAAAATAAAATAAATCAATTGGCACACTAAGCATGGTTAGAAAAATTATAAAGGATCATTAAAGTAAAATAAATCAATTGGCATACTAAGCATGGTTATAAAAATTATAAAGCATCATTAAAATAAAACAAATCAATTGGCATACTAAACATGATTATAAAAATGATAAAGGATCATTAAAATAAAATAAATCAATTGGCATATTAAACATGATTATAAAAATGAAAAAGGATCATTAAAATAAAATAAATCAATTGACACACTAAGCATGGTTAGAAAAATTATAAAGGATCACTAAAATAAAATAAATTGTCATATTAATCATGGTTATAAAAATTATAATTATACTAACGCATTTATCATCGTAACCGTGATAAAAACAATCTTACGGTTTTAATCGCAGCCGTGAAAATTCTGACGAAACATTTATCACCTTGACAACAACCAATTTGCAATTTCAGTCATGCCGACAAAAACCGCTGAAAACTTTTACTGAAGGGATAAAAATTACCCGCAGAAACAAATCTATCTTGACGCCCTCGCAAAAAATAAGCAAATTTAAGCCTTCGCTTATCGCTGAACAATTGGCAGAGGGAACAGAAGCCGAAATACCGTACTCTAGGCCGTATCAGTGTCATAATAGGTGGACCCCTTTCTTTTTGGACAGAAGTAGGTCTAGTTCTCACAGCTCCCTCCCTAGGGCTAATCAAGGAAAATTTTCCCACGAGGACAAAGACAGACGTTAGTGTATGAAAAGGTGGGCTTTCAAAATCCTTTGCCTGCCGAAATGACCACATATATATATATATATATATATATATATATATATATATATATATATATATATATATATATATATATATATATATATATATATATATATATATTTTTATGTACACTTTGATTAGAAATATTTTTGGCCTTTATGTATAATTAATCAAGATATATTTTTGTCATTTTATGTACACATGGTCAGACATATTTTTTGTCGTTTATGTACACTTAAAAAAATTTAAGTCTTTTATGTACACTTAATCACATATTTTTATATTTTAAGTACACTCAGACATATTTTCTGTCTTTTATGTACACTTAGGACATAATTTTATGTACACTTAATCACATATTTTTATATTTTAAGTACACTTAATCACACATATTTTCTATCTTTTATGTACACTTAAGACATTTTTTATCTTTTATGTACACTTAATCAGACAAATTCTTTGTCTTTTATGCCCACTTAACCACACATATATTTTGTCATTTTATGTCAACTTATCCACACGCAAAATTTTTTTTACGAAATTTCTCCATAAGCAAAACATCATCTGCCTAACATCCTATCAGTCTGCTCGGGCAAAACAGCATCTAAGAATTTATTATATCCCTTTTGGACAAAGCAATTTAAACTTCGTCTGTATTTTGCAATAATTTACCTACGTTTTCATCTATTTATCTAATAATTTGTTGATTTACTTTTTTTATATTTTAACGAGTTATCTCTTCTTTCAGTATTTCCCATCACCTTCTGTCAGTTCTTTCAAATGAACACCTTGATATTCTTTGGAAGGTTGAACTTCAAGTCAAATGGCCCCTGCGGGTTTGTTCCATACGAATAGGGTTCGTCTTGTGAATAATAATAATAATAAAGCAATAAAATAATTTCAACAGAGGCTGGAGCAAAAATATCCAAGCAAAACTGAGAAGACGTTCCTTGATTAGCAAATGGTTTTAAATTAGCATTATCTGAGTTAGCAATATTTTCCCCAAAGCGCACAACCCATGACAAATACGCTTAGCATCCCAAAACAATTTTTTGTTCTCTAGAGTAGAAACAATTAAGCTGAGCATAGCCACGCAAAATGCCCCTGTATGTGCATGTTAGTGCAACTCATGAAGAAATGCCCTCCATAGCTGAATAAACCGTTCCCCATAAAACCAACAATTTTTTTCCAAGCACAGCATATTTTGGAAAGAGAGTTGTAAGTCTCTCTGGACTAGATATTTTTTGCCCATATTTGTCACCGCATTTTGGTGTCCTTCTAGCAATCCCCACAATTCCCCCAACACCCCCGCAATCCCCAACCCCCTCGCAGACCGCTTACAGTGAGCCTAAAACACTCGAAATATCAAGAGCTCATATCTGTCATAATGTATACACGAACCCCAGTTACTAAGAATACAAAAATCCAGTCATACGAACAGACCTCTTTTCTTAACTCGGGTTTAAAAATCCGTTAGTATGACCCCAGTTGTCCCCCCTCTTGATAAATGGTAAGATTCAATTCTGTAGATCTGACCTGAACTGGTCCCTTTGATAAATTCCGGTTTTATTCAATATGTGTAAATGTTCGTCCCGACTGAAATCGGGAGAAAACCCGAAATTCTCTGTCTGATAACTGAAATTCTCGAAAATTATTCTTTCTCTCTGTGACCCCCATTCTTATAATGCCTCTCTCTCTCTCTCTCTCTCTCTCTCTCTCTCTCTCTCTCTCTCTCTATATATCTATATATATATATATCTATATATATATATATATATATATATATATATATATATATATATATATATATATATATATATATATATATATATATATATATATATATAATATATATATATATATGTATATATATAATTATACATATATATATGTATGCATACAGATACGTATATATATACATATATTTATATTTCATCTTTCCTATACATCCCCCTAACACTCAGAATCATCCTCCTTTCCATAATCTAATGCCATTTACCTCTATACAATCGCAAATTCTACCTATCTTCACATTGCTGTTTTACCTCGCCTCCCCCCAACGAGATAACTCGCCCCCAACTTCCTTCTCTTCCGCGAACTTCCTCCTGTGACTCTCCACCCACGCCCGCAGGTGTGCCCCGGGGGCCAGGTGCCCGTCATCAACGAGCCGTCGCGGCAGAAGACCTGCATCCAGGAGCAGTACGAACGTAACGGCCAGTTCGAGCTGACGAGTATCGAACAGGAGACGTACGAGAAGTACTTCTACGGGTCCGAACACTGGAACTACTTCACCCAGGACGAGGACCTGGGACCTGTCATCTTGTCTCTCAAGCAGGAGACCTCCAACGGCAGGGACCAGTTCAGGTAGGAGGAGGAGGAGGAGGAGGAGGAGGAAGAAGAATAAGAGGAGGAGGAGGAGGAGGAGGAGGAGGAGGAGGAGGAGGAGGAGGAGGTGGTGGAGGAGGAAAAGGAAAAGAAGAAGAAGAAGAAGAAGGAGGAGGAGGAGAGGAGGAGGAGGAGGAGGAGGAGGAGTTCCTGTGCCAGGTCCTCTCGGGTTGGAATAATCAATTGTAGTTTGAGGCATCTCAGTAGCAAGGTTATTTAATACTTTAAGATATCAACATCTCAGTGGGAAGGTCAATTATATAATAGTTTAATGCTCTCTCAATAGGAAGTTTAATTAATACTTGAAGACATTTCAGTAAGAAGTTTAATTAATACTTGAAGACATCTCAGTAGGAAGGTTAATTAATCTTGTTTTACATACGCAAAATTCTCTGCTACCTTAATTTCTTCCCAACATGACAATTAATTAAATCGTTCAATCATTATAATAGATAAGCATATTTAATCCTTCATTTTCGCCTACGAAAAATTCTCTGCTACCTTCATTTCTTCCCAACATGACAATTAATTAAATCGTTCAATCATTATAATAGATAAGCATATTTAATTATTCTTGCCTACGAAAAATTCTCTGCTACCTTCATTTCTTCCGAACATGACAGTTAATTAAAAAGTTTAATGGTTATTAACGATAAACGCATTTAACTTTTTATTTCTTCCCAACATGACAGTTAATTAAAACGTTCAATGATTATTAAAGATAAACGCATTTAATCCTTTATTTCTTGCTAACAAACGTAGCTTAACTCTTTCAATCCTTCCCAGTAAGATAGGATGCTAAATCCTTTACTTCTTGCCTACCTGCCTGCCTGGTAGTAGGTTAAAATTTTTATTCTCTCATTAATTCCTCGCTCCATATTAGTCTCTGACACGATAAAACAACAGTCAATATTCTTAGTTTCTTTCCAACAGAGCACCACTTTAGATCATTCATTCATTTCCAAGAGGATTGCTTTCGATACAGTTTCTTTTCCAACAAGGCTGCAGCTCAAATCTCCCTCTCCATTCCATACAGGCCTTATTTAATCGTTTATTCATTTCAAACAGGGTTGCATTTGACATATTTCTTTCTTTCCCAACAGAGTTCTAGTTCAAATCTTCCTTTTTTTTAAAATAGGCCGTATTTAACCGTCTGGTCATGTCAAACGGGATTGCAGTTTTAAACCAATTCCTTTCCAAAATGGCCGTAGTTGAAAACATTCATTCCTTACATAGTTGGCTGTGGTTTAAATCTTTCTTTCTTTTCCAACAGGGTAAATGTTTTTTTGCCTACAAGATGGTAGTCTAAGAACATATCTGCCCTAAAATGGAAGACTTCACTATCTGCAAAAACACAAAACTGAGAAAAATGGTAGATCCTCCTTGGACTTTGCACTACTGAATACTTTGCAGATCACAGGAGTAACTTCTGCAAATGGCACCAAAAACACAAATTGAGGCAAATAGTAGATACTACAGTTTTTCCCTTGCCTTACTAATGATTTGCATTGCAGAATCATTCTGAAACTGGAGTAACTTCTGTATTAGTGTTGCAGTATCTGCAAAAACACAAAACTGAGGCAAATAGTAGATACTACAGTTTTTCCCTTGCCTTACTAATGATTTGACAGATACTGCAAACGGGACCCCCTAAACACTCGTGGAAAGCATTGCAGAATCATTCTGCAACCGCAGAGCAACTTGTGTATCAGTGTTTCACGAGCCCAACAGGTGGCATACCCCAATTTCAAAAATTCTGCAGATACTGCACTCTTCCCATTTCAGGGCAGATTCATCACTGCCCACCCACAAGACTCAAGGCCATAACGCCCCCTCCCGTCCCCTGCAGGATAATGGTGCGTGGCATCTCCTACACGGTGCACGGCCTGGTGCCGGCGTCGTGCGTCTTCGCCGACCGCTACAACAGGGAAGAGGTCGTGAGGTCGTTCGGAAGGGAGATCAACCTCAACCCGCCTCTGGTGCTGGGTCAATTGCCCGACATACCCGAGGAACTGCTCAAATTAGATCAGGTACAGCGAGGGGGCGGCAGGTTCTCTCTCTCTCGTTGGAGAGAGAGAGAGAGAGAGAGAGAGAGAGAGAGAGAAGAATTTTATCAGGTACAGCGAGGAGGCAGGCTCTCTCTCTCGTTGGAGAGAGAGAGAGAGAGAGAGAGAGAGAGAGAGAGAGAGAGAGAGAGAGAGAGAGAGAATTAGATCAGGTATAACGAGCAGCATGGAGGTTCTCTTGTTGGAGAGAGAGAGAGAGAGAGAGAGAGAGAGAGAGAGAGAGAGAGAGAGAGAGAGAGAGTAGAGAGAGAGCGAGGAGGAGGTTCTCTCGTTGAGAGAGAAACAGAGAAATAGATCAGGTACAACGGGCAGCACGGAGGTTCTCTCGTTGGAGAGAGAGAGAGAGAGAGAGAGAGAGAGAGAGAGAGCATTGTTGATACAAATACCCAATTTAAAATCTGGTACAATAAGAAATCAAGAAAACAATTGAAAACAATTCAATGGTCTCTTATGCTTGCTCCATACCAACTTTTATTCATTTTAAATAACAATAATAATAATAATAATAATAATAATAATAATAATAATAATAATAATAATAATAATAATAATAATAATAGTGGAGAAACAAACCCACATTTATGTATGGGTACGTATCAGGGGAATCGAACAGATTCCCGAAAGATCTCTGTAGAGATTTATTTTTAAATATATTTGTACCCATACATAACTGTGGATTTGTTTCTCCATTTCAAGACTCGTGCTACTATGAGTTGTAGTTGTAGTAGTAGTAATAATAGTAATAATAATATTATTAATAATAATAATTCCCAACACAAAGCAGACAGCAGAGCAAATATGAATTTACGAAGGGCTGATCAAGATAACAGTTCTTCACTCAACGGATAACGGTTGCTGAACACGAATGAACGAAAATCATTTGAAAAGAGAGCAGTTCGAATGAACTCCTCATGTAATGCACAGGAATTAGGGAGGGTTGCAGCGTGATAATCACTGCACAATAACAAACTAAATAATCAATAATTAACGTAGGTAGAAAGATGGATAACAGTGACTAAAAATATAAGACAGTGTAACAGCGTGTAGAAGAATTCTGACATGAAAAAAAGTACAATAAAGAGTGTGATTACAGGACAGTACAACGTAAGATGTGAATACACATTATAGTAGAACGGTGAAGTGACAATTTGGGAAAACGGTCGAACTGTGATTGGTTAATGAAAAGCCACTGTATACAACTAAGTGAAATATATCACAGGAGCTTCGACCCTCACTGAGGACCTCTACAGCTGTTGTCAATACAAACACGGAGAATGTGTTTTTATCAATGAAGAGTTGTGAACGCGAACAGAATGAAGGTAAGTGTATAGTAATAGTAAACACAAACTGAGATACTGAAGGCGATGATTACAGTATAATGATAACAATACTGATGAATAGTGATAATTAAAGTTACGGTTTGATAAAATGGTGAAAATAAACATAGCAAGAAATAACACAGCAACATCAGAATGACACCAGAGGTTTAAGGTTAAAAGAAATGCCTATGGATACAGTGTGAAACAGTTTTGGAATAACGAAGTAAATAGATGAACTGAAGAATTAGTAACAGTAAGCGGAAAATTTACAATAATATGGAATAATATTTTCAAAAAAGGTAAAAAAAAATAACTTGCTGTGAGAAAAAGATAAGGGAGTGACGGAAAAAGGGTGAATTAAAATATGGAAGGGAAGAAAATATTTCCTGGTGAAAATAGAAAAAGACAAGAATGTTTATTAATGAAAACAGAAAAGGACAAGATTATTTATTAGTGGAAATAGAAACAAGACAAAAATATTCATTTGTGAAAACAGAAAAGAAAAGAATATTTATTAAGAAAACAGAAAAAGACAAGAATATTTATTAGTGGAAATAGAAAGACAAGAATATTTATTTGTGAAAACAGAACAAGACAAGTTTATTTAATAATGAAAAGAGAAAAATACAAGAATATTTATTAGTGGAAATAGAAAAGAGACAAGAATATTTACTTGTGAAAACAGAAAAAGACAAGAATATTTATTTGTGAAAACAGAAAAGACAAGAATATTTATTTGTGAAAATCGAGAAAGACAAGAATATTTATTAGTGAAAACAGAAAAATACAAGAATGTTAGTGAAAATAACAAAAGAAGAATATTTATTAGTGAAAATAAAAAAAAGGAAGAATATTCATGAGTGAAATTGAAAATGACACGAATAATTATCAGTAAAAACAGAAGACAAGAATATTTTTTAGTCAAAACAAAACAAAAAAGACAAGAATATTCATTAGCCAATTAGAAAAAGACAAGAATATTCATTATTGAAACAGAAAACGTAAAATATTCAGAAAACAAAAAGAACAGTGATTTTTTAAAAAGTCAAAATTAAGATAAAAAATATAGACAAGAACACTCATTAGTGACAATATGGAAAAGTAAAATTAAAAAAGTGAAAATATTCGATAGTGACAATATTGCAAAAAGTAGAAAAGTGATAGTGAAAAAATTCATTAGTGAAAATAGGAAAAGAATTAAGATGAAAATATAGTGACAATAAAAGGAAAATATGGAAAATTAAGAAAATGAAAATATAGGATAGCAGAACACTGATGGTGACAATATGGAAAAAGTAGAATAGTGATAGTGAATCTAAAGACGAGTAGAACACTGACAGTGACAACATGGAAAAAGTAGAACAGTGATAGTGAAAATATAGGAGAGCAGAACAGTGATAGTGGCAATATGGAAAAAGTATAATAGTCATAGTTAAAATAAAGGAGAACAGAACAGTGATAGTGACAATATGAAAAAAGGAGAATAGTGATAGTGCAAATAAACAAACGAACAATGAGAGCAGAAATAGAGGGCAGCAGAACAGCAGGAGTGAAAATATGAGACAACAGAAGAGTTAGTGAAAACAATGGAAAGTAAATCAGTGAAAGTGAATATATGGAACAACAGAATAGTGAGAATGAAAATATAACGCAACAGAACAATGAAATGACTAGCAGAACAGTGAGAGTGAGAATACAGGACAGCAAATGAGGAAGAGTAACAACGGAAAGACGGCTGAATAATGAATGAAAAATATAAGAAGATTAGAAAATTTAATGAAAACAAAAACATGACAGTAAAACGATGAAAGTGACGACATGGAAAAATATAATGAAGAGATCAAACACAGGACAACAGAACAATGAGAGTGAATACGCAGGACAGTAGAATGGTGAAAGGGACAATTAGGGAAAACGGTAGATTTGCGGTTGTGAAAAAATAAGGCAAACGAACAGTGAACGATAATATGAACAGGCATTAAAGAACAACGGACAGTGAGAGTGATAATATGAAAAGACCTTTAAGAACAGTGTAAAAACAGAGAAAGAAAATAGATTAGCGAATCAAAACACGGGAGATTACCAGAAGAGTGAGCATGAGACTGTGGAAAGGCGATAGAAAAGGGGAATATGGAAGGGTAACAGAGGAGAGTGAAAATATGCAAGAACAGCAGAATAGAGAGAATAAAAATAAGGATATGGACCATAACAGAGGAAAATATTTATTCTTGTCTGTTAAATGGGAGGGGAGTCAATTATTCTTTTTTTTTTAATCCGAAACAAGGAATAAACAGGAAAAAAGGATGATGTTAAAGAAGATCTGAGAGACAAACAATTGTCTGAGGACGATGTGTCTGACCCGAGCCAAGTGGAGGAATGCTGTCAGAAACATCGACCTCACGCGGAAGTGGGAAAAGATGCAGAGAAAGAAGAAGAAACTGTGAAAAAAAAAGGACTTTAAATTCAACAAAGAGTACATGAAAGATTATAAGAAATTAAATAAACAGCGTATAGTAGGAGAATGTAAATTCACATCAGAGGTGAGAAAACATTACTCGGAATGGAGATAAGAAATACCTGTTGTAGTCCTGGAATTCGAGGACAGTATGACGTCAGGGAAGTGAAAAGAAAAGAAGAGAAATTCCAAATTAGAAAAGTGAAGAGGAACATTAATCATTAGCGCAACAATATGGGATATTAGAAAAGGAATAAGATTATGAACAAGGAGTGAAGAAAACTAGTGAAAATTCAAGCGCAAAATGACATTGGAAAAGTGAGGGGGGGGTGTGGGAAAATTCAAAGACTCTAACATTTGAAAATTAGGATGCAGTATGATACAAGTGAAAACGGGAAAAATAAAATTTCTTGTACTGTGAAAATAAAGTTAAAATTTTAATACAGTATATCAGAAAAGTGAGGAGAGAATTCAATGGCAGAAAAGCCAGAGGAAATTTAGAACACAGGACATCAGAAGAGAAGGGAAATTCAGACTGATATTAGAACAGAAGGGAAATTCAGACTGTGATATTAGAAGTGAAGGGAAATTCAGAATGTGATATTAGAACAGAAGGGAAATTCAGACTGTGATATTAGAAGTGAAGGGAAATTCAGACTGTGATATTAGAACAGAAGGGAAATTCAGACTGTGATATTAGAAGTGAAGGGAAATTCAGAATGTGATATTAGAACAGAAGGGAAATTCAGACTGTGATATTAGAAGTGAAGGGAAATTCAGACTGTGATATTAGAACAGAAGGGAAATTCAGACTGTGATATTAGAACAGAAGGGAAATTCAGACTGTGATATTAGAACAGAAGGGAAATTCAGACTGTGATATTAGAACAGAAGGGAAATTCAGACTGTGATATTAGAAGTGAAGGGAAATTCAGACTGTGATATTAGAAGTGAAGGGAAATTCAGACTGTGATATTAGAAGTGAAGGGAAATTCAGACTGTGATATTAGAACAGAAGGGAAATTCAGACTGTGATATTAGAAGTGAAGGGAAATTCAGACTGTGATATTAGAACAGAAGGGAAATTCAGACTGTGATATTAGAACAGAAGGGAAATTCAGAATGTGATATTAGAACAGAAGGGAAATTCAGACTGTGATATTAGAACAGAAGGGAAATTCAGACTGTGATATTAGAAGTGAAGGGAAATTCAGACTGTGATATTAGAACAGAAGGGAAATTCAGAATGTGATATTAGAAGTGAAGGGAAATTCAGACTGTGATATTAGAAGTGAAGGGAAATTCAGACTGTGATATTAGAAGTGAAGGGAAATTCAGACTGTGATATTAGAACAGAAGGGAAATTCAGAATGTGATATTAGAAGTGAAGGGAAATTCAGACTGTGATATTAGAAGTGAAGGGAAATTCAGACTGTGATATTAGAACAGAAGGGAAATTCAGAATGTGATATTAGAACAGAAGGGAAATTCAGACTGTGATATTAGAAGTGAAGGGAAATTCAGAATGTGATATTAGAACAGGAGGGAAATTCAGACTGTGATATTAGAAGTGAATGGAAATTCAGACTGTGATATTAGAACAGAAGGAAATTCAGACTGTGATATTAGAAGTGAAGGGAAATTCAGACTGTGATATTAGAAGTGAAGGGAAATTCAGAATGTGATATTAGAACAGGAGGGAAATTCAGACTGTTATATTAGAAGTGAAGGGAAATTCAGACTGTGATATTAGAACAGAAGGGAAATTCAGACTGTGATATTAGAAGTGAAGGGAAATTCAGACTGTGATATTAGAACAGAAGGGAAATTCAGACTGTGATATTAGAAGTGAAGGGAAATTCAGACTGTGATATTAGAAGTGAAGGGAAATTCAGACTGTGATATTAGAACAGAAGGGAAATTCAGACTGTGATATTAGAAGTGAAGGGAAATTCAGACTGTGATATTAGAACAGAAGGGAAATTCAGAATGTGATATTAGAAGTGAAGGGAAATTCAGACTGTGATATTAGAACAGAAGGGAAATTCAGACTGTGATATTAGAAGTGAAGGGAAATTCAGACTGTGATATTAGAATAGAAGGGAAATTCAGACTGTGATATTAGCAGTGGAGGGAAATTCAGATTGTGAATTAGAAAAAAATTCAGGATGTGATATTAGAAGTGAAGAAAGTCAGACTGTGATATTAAAAATAACAAATTCAGACTGTGATATTAGAAGTGAAGGGAAATTCAGAATGTGATAAAACAGAAGGGAAATTCAGACTGTGATATTAAAAAGGTGCAGACTGAAATATTAGAACAGGAGAAATTAGTACTTTAGAAATTGAGTGAAGGGAAATTCAGACTGTGATATTAGAAGTGAAGGGAAATTCAGACTGTGATATTAGAATTGAAAGGAACTTGTGATATAAGATAAGAAAAAATTCAGACTGGTGATTATGACAACATGAAGGGAAATTCAGACTGTGATATTAGAAAAGAAAAATTCACAATGTGATATTAGAAGTGAAGGGAAATTCAGACTGTAATATAAGAAAAGTGAAGGGAAATTCATTAATGTGATATTAGAACAGAAGGGAAATTCAGATATTAGAAATGAAGGGAAATTCAGACTGTGATAAAAGTGAAGGAAATTCAGACTGTGATATTAGAACAGAAGTGAAATTGTTGACTGTTATATTAGAAGTGAAGGAAATTCAGACTGTGATATTAGAAGTGAAGGAAATTCAATTGTGATAGCAGAAAAGATTTTGATATTACAAGTGAAGGAAAAACAGGAAAATTTCAAAAGTCATGTTAGAAGAACAAAACGAAACTGGAATGCACCACACGATTAGAAAACGATGTGAGTGGTATTAAAAATGTGCAGAGAAAGTCTGAAAACGGTGATATTAGTATTTTAGGAAACTGAGTGGAAATTAAGACAATGTGATGAACTTAAAGTGAAAGTAAATTGTAAAGAAGTTGGAATATAAATAAAAAAATTCGAGATTATGACAACATATCAGACAAGTGAAAAGAAAAATGTACAATGAAAATTAAGGAGAAAATGAATTATAAGAAAAAGTAATCATAATGTAAAAGACAAGGAATAATTCAAAGATAGTGAAATCATTCTAAAAATGAAGGAAAATTTTAAAGAAAGTGAAATTGGTGGAGTTTTATATTAGAGAAATAAGGTGGAATTTTTAGGACAATTTACATCAGAAAAGATTTTATTACAAGAGAGAGGAAAATTTCAAAGAGTGCGATAATACACGAGTCAGAGGAAAACGAGAAGTAGTGTTTGTAGTATAAAAGTGAGGGAAAATTCGAAGGATTTTTGATAATAAAAATTATTTTTGACCGTATGATATCATTAAAATTTAGGGAGATGATCTCTGATGGAAAACGGTAAACTCAAACGTGTCATAAACGTGCAAAAAAAAAAAAAGTCAATATTCGGCTAAGAAAAAGTTACAGAACAGCAGACATGACAAAGAAATACCGAATAATTAACAAGAACATTTCAGACTTACAGAAATCAAGAAAATGACAGAAAATAAATATACAAAGACCCACAAAGAGACTGTTCTATAACCAATACTAAACACCACACATACTGAATCGCATTCGAGAAGAAAGCGAAAGACTTTCTGCTGGAAGAAAGCGACAGAAATTTCACTAAAAACTTTTTGAAACACATACGAGAAAAGAATGGCTAGAAAGAAGGGTTTCCTGATGCCAAATGAAAAGATGGCTACGGAGAAAAGATGATTACAGAAAAGATAATCTGACTACTCACCGAAGAAGCACGACGTCTGAAGAATGGCGTGACGGACGGACAAACAGACAACCGGCACCTGGAAAGACATTAAATGATAATTAGGGTAGGGATATGACCTGAAAGATTCTTTTAAGTATCACAGAACGAAGCCGAAGATGGAAGAGTAATAAATGAAAAGATGGAATAAGGGCCAACTGTCCCCATCGTCCGGTAGCTAGTATTTGAAAGCTTATAACTTTGGCGAATAAAATCTCCGCCAGATACCATCCAGTTAAAATAGGGTCCTATATAGATATCCATGAGAATGTGTTTTACAGAAATATATTTCTAACTCACCACGGGACCGAACCCCGGCCTTTCGAGTGAGAGTCCTGGGCACTAGCAATTCGGGCACAAAGGTCATGAAAGGAGTTGGAACCTGCGTTCCCGCTCGAAAGACCATTCGGTATATGAGTTAGAAAAACAAAATATATATATATATCTATTAATGCAAATATAAATATATATATATGTTTAAATGATATATATATATATTATATATATATATATATATATATATATATGTATATATATTACATTAAACTATTCTGTTCCTCTTTCTAATTCATATATATATATATATATATATATATATATATATATATATATATATATATATATTTATATATATACATATATAAATATATAAATATATATACATATATAAATATATATATATATATATATATATATATATATATATATATATATACATAAATTCTTTACAGTTACAAACCAGCTAAACGAATGCCTTCCGCGGTTGCCCTTTCGCAGGTATTTATCAAAAGCGAACTGAAGGTGGGAGTGGTGTACGTGAGAGAAGAACAGTACACAGAGGAGGAGATTTTGGACAACAACGACACTTCCCCCCTCTTTGAAGAGTTCCTCCAGATTCTGGGAGATAAAGTCAGATTGAAAGGTAAGGACACAGCTATATGAGAGAGAGAGAGAGAGAGAGAGAGAGAGAGAACTTTGGTCCTGTATCAAAATGGACTTACACAATCAAAAGTCAATATGTATGAATACTTGATCTTTGCTCCTTATGCATAAGCATTTGCCTAAGTGACATGATAACGTCCTGATGTATATTATACACACACACACATTTATACATGTATACATGTGTGTGCGTGTATGCATAGATGTATGTATAACTATATATATTTATGTATACATACGCATACAAATATATATTCTCATACATATAAACATATACATCTGCTATGAATTTAGCTACCATTTTGAACTTCCTACCCTAAATCCTCAATCACACCAAGATTATACATTAATTAAGCATCTGAAATAGTACCTCAAAGTAAATATTTCTAAATCCACTCAAACGCGACTGCATCATCAGCTGAATCACTCTTAAATATCTTAAATGCTTTCTTTCGCAGGATTCGACAAGTACAAGGGAGGTCTGGATACGGTTCACGACCTGACGGGACTGTATAGCGTCTACGCTCACTGGAGAAACATTGAGATCATGTTTCACGTTTCTACATTGCTGCCTTATGAGAAACATGATCCCCAGAAGGTAACTCACGGGGGGAGAGAGAGAGAGAGAGAGAGAGAGAGAATTAAGCATCAAATATATGTAGAGAATTTTCCCAAATGTAAAAACTTAAGAATTACATAAATAACATTCTTGAAACGAGAGAGAGAGAGAGAGAGAGAGAGAGAGAGAGAGAGAGAGAGAGAGATCCATCAGCACACCTGAAAGAGACCTTACCTTACAGACCTTACAGACCTTAAAATTCGTTCAGGTTGCCCCAGGTCCCTTTGAGGCAGGATGTCTACCAGAGTTGCTAACGCATCTTCCGGTATATTTTGCATCTTCCAGTCTTGGATGGTCTGGGATGCATCTTAGATATTTGTCGAGCTTATTCTTAAACACATCTACGCTCACTCCTGTTATGTTCCTCAGATGAGCTGGTAGCGCGTTGAATAGACGCTGCATTATCGATGCTGGTGCGTGGTGGATTAATGTCCTGTGTGCTTTCAATTTTCTGGTATAGTTTTTGGCAAAATCTATCTGCTCTTTTTGATAATTTTAGTTCCATGATATTTTCGGTAATTCCTTCTATCTGTTTCCATGCTTGAATTACCATGTATCGTTCTCTTCTCCTTTCAAGACTATATAAATTTAAGAATTGTAGTCTTTCCCAGTAGTCAAGGTCCTTAACTCTTCTATTCTAGCTGTAAATGACCTTTGTACACTCTCTATTTGTGCAATATCCTTTTGGTAGTGTGGGTACCATATTATATTGCAATATTCAAGTGGACTACGAACGTACGTTTTATAAAGCATAATCATGTGTTCAGCTTTTCTTGTTTTGAAGTGCCGGAACAACATTCCCATTTTTGCTTTTGCATTTTGCCAATAGAATTGCTATTTGTTCATTGCATAACATATTCCTATTCAACATCACACCAAGGTCTTTAACTGCTTCCTTGTTTGTGATTGTCTCATTAAGGTCCTTTATATGCATATAGCATTCCTACTTTATCACCATAGTTCATTGATTCAAATTTATCAGAGTTAAATACCATCCTATTTATCTCTGCCCATTTATATATTTTATTTAGGTCTCTTTGAGAGTTCTATCTTCATCACAAGCAATTTCTCTACTTATTCTTGTGTCATCTGCTGAAACTTCTTACTACTGAGTCCTTAACATTACTGTCTATGTCTGCAATCATAATCACAAACAGCAATGCAGCTAACACCGTACCCTGTGGTACACCGGATATTACCGAGCTTCATCCGATTTCTCATCGTTTGCAATCACTATCTGTTTTCTGTTTTGCAAAAATTCTTTTATCCATCTTCCTACTTTGTCAACAATGTTATGTTTTCTAATTTTTTTCGAAACTAATATATTATGATCTACCTTGTCAAAAGCTTTTGCAAAGTCTAGGTAAACCACATCTGTATCTTTTCATTTATCATATTTTTATATATGCTTTCATGGTGGACTAACAGTTGAGTTTGTGTACTTTTTCCATACAAAACCATGTTGTCATATTGAACAATGAGAGAGAGAGAGAGAGAGAGAGAGAGAGAGAGAGAGAGAGAGAGAGAGAGAGAGAGAGAGAGAGAGAAATTAATTTTGATAATATTCAACAGCGGGTATACATATATACACGAGATTGAGGAAACGGTGAGTAAAAGTCTGGTGTTATATCACCACAGATTAAATGGCTGTATTATACATACGTATGTATATACATGCATATATCTTTGTATATATATACATATACATAATGTTAAAATCTCTTTGTCTCCTACTTCCTAAAGACCAATCTTATTTCAATAAGCATAAGAAACATCCATAAATACAAAACTATGCCCTACAACAAGAGTAAAGTCATGCGATAATAACATCTCTACCCTGTAACTGCACAATACAAAGCACCCTGGAACCTCCACCTCCCGTTTTCTTTCAGCTTCAAAGAAAACGACACATCGGAAACGACATCGTCTGCGTGGTGTTCCTGGAAGCTGACAACACCCCGTTCTCCCCGGCCTGCATCAAGTCCCACTTCCTCCACACCTTCATCGTTGTCAGGACGAGTCCGAGGATCAAATTCAAACCTACCAGATACGAGGTAATGCCCCCGGCAAGTAGGCTACTGGGCTTTCAACTGAAATACTTTCTAGTCTGCAGTCACTTAAAACATTCGAAAGGGCACATATACATATATATAAATACATATATACTATACATTTATATATAAATATATATATATATATATGTATGTATACATAATGTGTACTTATACATAGAAATAATCAACACACAATCACGTGTGGAACAGAAATAAATTTCTGACGCACTTCAGGATCGAACCCAGGTCTTCCAATTGAAAGAGGAGACTTGTGTGGCCTGGTTGGCAGCGGTCTCGTCTTTCAGTTGAAGACCTGGGTTCGATCCTGAAGTGAGTCAAATTTATATAAATTTATATATATAAATTATATATATATATATATATATATATATATATATATATATATATAAAATACATATATATATGTATGTATATAATCCAGTTTGCCAATTTCCGTAAATTAACTTATGGTACGCACGTGAATGAGACATTTTAGATTAATAACTAGGGATGCAGCATCGGGAACAAACGAGTAAGCGCTTGGCACTGATCTTCTGCCTGTTATGTTCCTGTGGTATTTGTGTACAGACAGAAACATATATTCAAATAGGACAGGGAGACAGACGGGGGTTGGGGGAGGAAGGGGGAAGGAGGGGGTGAGAAAAGGAGATGTTAGGACTACAATCAATAAAACAAAACGCTGGATCAGCTTTCAGCAAAAGAAAGACTGATAGGCCTAGCCTCAATAAAATGAAATGTGATACTCCTATTCCTTTCATCTTCCCATTACCAAGCCTTAGTAATTCTCTTTCTGCTCAGGTTTATTGACACCTTTCTGCTATCCATGATTATTTTCTTATTTTTATCGAGTATTCGGTTGCGCGTTCAGCTGGCCTTTGGCCTAACCAAGGCTGAGAGAAAGAGAAGGTTTGCTCACTTCCCCCCAAATCCCCCATGTGGGCGGAGCCTTCTCTACCTCCTTATTGCGTCAGTAGGTGAATTGCCGTAATGGGCAGGTACCTCTAAGATACGTCATCGCCTACGTAGTTTCCCCAGGTGGGAGGCGACTCCACCCAACTGGGCAGACCTTGTCTCTCTTGGCCTTGGTTACCCCAGGTGAGAGGCGACTCCACCCAATTGGGCAGACCTTGTCTCTTTTGGCCTTGGGCATAACCAGAAAGGCCACTGACGGCACTGGTTGAGGGTACAACCTCGGTCCATAAAACTGTACCGAAGAACGTCAACACCAGCCAACTCTTGTAACGCAACATCTTCCCACCAGGTGGCAGTGGTGTCGCGGGACGAAGTGGGCGCCTACAAGCCTTACCTGTGGGAGCAGAGCTGCTTCGAGAAGGGGCCCATGTTCCGGGAATGGCTCCTGACGAAGATCGTGAACGGGGAGCGGGCGTCCTACTCCGCGCCCAAATTCGCCCGCATGCAGGACCGGACCAGATCGCAGATGCTGGAAGATCTCGTCAACAACCTGCAGAACCACGCAGAAACCGGACAGATACCCAAACCTTATAGGTATGTTGAGCCAAGAGACTAAGTCTACTAAACAGACAATGCAGGACTTGCCTTGCTCTGAACTTCTGACCTTCAAAAAGCTAACACTGAGTATTTGATTGATAACCTTTGATGATCATTTCTTGCAAAACAAACAGAAATATTTTCAAGTTACCAGCACACTACCATTTCATTCAATGTGTTCAGAGATGACCTCCTATCAGTAATACATCACACACAAAATGTTCTTTCCTCCAAAGGTTAAACTGCGATCAAATTGCTTTAATATATTTGATTCAGGGTTACTTTAGCCTCACAAGTTCTCTTGATTCAACGAAAAGCCCTTTTATCTACCTCAGAAGTCCTCTTGCTAAAATCAAAAGTCCTACTGTTTCACTCACGAGTCCTCTTGTGTCCACGAAAAGCCCTCTTATCTACATGATAAACCCTCTTACTCCCCACATAAGCTCTCTCGTCCCGCTAGTAAGTGCCCCTGGACTTACCCTCCTTCGAGTGCCACTTGACAGACCGTTCCTCCTCCTTCCTCATCCGCAGACGGGGTTCTTGGCGACCTATTGGCCACATGCGTCCTTCCTCACCACTGCTGGACTCAGTGCGGGACTTATTCGAGGGCCATGACCAGCTCGCCAAGGACTTCACACGTGCCTTCCACAACAGCGAAAACCAATTCAACAACATGCTGTACGATGTCACCTTCCTGGTCGGGGCCGGCAAGGAGAAATTCAAGCTCTATGGCGTCAGGGCTATACTTGGTGTACGAAGCAGGTGAGTCAGTGAGGCGGTGCTTCTCTCTTCGTCTGACATTAAACGAGAGATTTTTTGCATGGACACAGACTGTCTGTTGTGTGTGTGTGTGTGTGTGTGTGTGTGTGTGTGAGAGAGAGAGAGAGAGAGAGAGAGAGAGAGAGAGAGAGAGAGAGAGAGAGAGAGAGAGAGAGAGAGAGAGAGAGAGACGTTCAGTACATATCACGTCAACTACCAACACTCATCTGCTTACAGTGACAACATTTTGCATGTACAAAGCATATGAGAGAGAGAGAGAGAGAGACTCAATATATATTATATCAACAACCAAGGCTCATCTAATCTGTTTACAGTGACAACATTTTGCATGTACAAAGCATGTGAGAGAGAGAGAGAGAGAGAGAGAGAGAGAGAGAGAGAGAGAGAGAGAGAGAGAGAGAGAGAGAGAGAGAGAGAGAGACTCAACAAATATCATGTCAACTACCAAGACTCATCTAATCTGCTTACACCAACAACAATTTGCAGCAACCTCGAGTGTCTTCAGCCATCCGCATTTCAGAATTGACAACAAGAATGGAGTCACCATTAATGAAGTTTCATCATTTAAATCCTGAATAATCAGAGTTTTGACACTAGCTGCGATAACTGGCGACATGTTTACTATTCCCAAAATATAATTCAACTTAAATAATGTAACTTATCTTTCAACTGCAATGGCTTAGAAAATGCGATGCTGTTGGATACACGAATGGGTCAGACATAAGTGCCGACAGATTTCAATGATTGGTTGATATCCAGGCGTCACAGTATCAGTGGTCTATGTTGTAAAATGGATGCCTTAATAATAATGAAAACTAACCAAACCTATATAAAATAAAGCAATATCTGCCTACCATACACACACACACACACACACACACACACACACACACACAGAATTAAAAACATGATGTACAAAGGCAGAAATAATATTGTGGAAAAAATACTTTATATTTCACCCTCTTATAATTTTGCATTGACGCAGATCACGTATGGAAATTCCAATTGCATTTTAAAAAAATAGACTTGAAAATTCTAATTTTTCATAACATTTAATAATTAACAAAATCTGTCCGGGCCATATCTCCAAGAAGGCCATTACTAACGTTACCAGGGGCTTGTTACGATCTCTATACTCCGGTGTATTTTGTTGATTATTAAATGTTATAAAAAATAGAATTTTCAAGTCCATTTTTTAAAATGCAATTGGAATTTCCATACGTGATCTGCATCATTGCAAAATTATAAGAGGGCGAAATGTAAAGTATTTTTTCCACAATATTATTCTGCCTTTGTACATCATTGTTTTTAATTGTGTGTGTGTATGGTAGGCAGATACAGCTTTCTTTTTATTTAGGTTTGGTTAGTTTTCACTCTTTATTATTAAGGCATCCATTTTATAACATAGACCACTGATACTGTGACGCCTGGATATCAACCAGTCATTGAAATGTACACTCTTAATAATACACAGTTAGACATTATCTTGAGAACGTTGTAATAAGATCTTTGTTCCTACGTTGTGTCCCGTTCTGTAGCATTCACGTGTAAATATCACTATCAATGTTATAAATACTTTTGCGAATTAGATTTAACGTTGTGAAACAGACTCCATCCAATTTTTTGGTGTATCATTACTTACATTTTTATCTATTGATTTATTTATTTTTTCTTTTTTTAATAAGTGATCTCTTCTTTCTGTATTTCCTATGGCCTTCTGTTACTTCTTTCAAATGAATACCATAATATTCTTTAGAATCTTGAATTTCAGGTCAATGGCTCCCTTTTGTGTCCATATGAACAGGGTTCATCTTCTGAATAATAATAATAATAATAATAATAATAATAATAATAATAATAATATTCTTTAGAAGCTTGAATTTCAAGTCAATGGCCCCCGTGGTGGGCTTGTTCCAATAATAATAATTCATTTTCTGAATAATAATAATAATAATAATAATAATAATAATAATAATAATAATAATAATAATAATAATAATAATATTCTTTAGAAGCTTGAATTTCAAGTCAATGGCCTTGGTGGGCTTGTTCCATATGAATAAGGTTCATCTTCTGAATAATAATAATAATACTAATAATAATAATAATAATAATAATAATAATAATAATAATAATAATAATAAGAAGAAGAAGAAGAAGAAGAAGAAGAAGAAGAAGAAGAAGAAGAAAAAGAATTTTCTCCTTTTCCCCCAGGGTTAATAATTTCCTCCCTCTCCCCCCAGGGTGTTCCAGGAGATGCTGTACGGGTTCAGTACGGGATTTGGGTCACCGCAGGTTTCGGTGGCTGACATTCTGGCTCGAGCTGTTCCCACACTCCATTCCCCTTCACACAAACCCAAGAGCTCAAACTTCCTACAGGTAAATTGAACTGAATGTAGAACTTAGGCCAAAGGCCAAGCACCAGGACCGATGAGGTCAATCAGCTCTGAAACCGAAATTGACAGTAAGAAGGTCTGTATGGGGTAACAGGAGGAAAACCTAGCAGCTGCACTATGAGTCAACTGTTAGGAGAGGGTTTAAGGAAGGTAAGATGGAAGAAAGAGAACATGAAAGGAGGTACAGTAAAAGGAACGAAAGGGGTTGCAGCTATGGGCCGAAGGGACGTTGCAAAGAACGTTAAGTAATGCCTACAGTGTACCTTACTCTGTTCAGAATCCAATTTCCTTTAGGTGAACTACCCACGCTTAAATTTCCTTCAAGCAAACCATACCTGTTCTAATTTCCAAATGGTAAACTGCCTGGACTTGGATTTCATGCAATTCTACTCTTCAGGGTCAGATCTCCTACAGGTTAAACAGCTAAGGCTCAAATTTTACAAAGGTAAACTGTCAGTGTTTAAATTTTTCATGGGTAAACTGTCCAAGATTAAATTTTCAGGGTGCAAACTCTCCACACTCAAACTTTCTACAATTAAACTGTCCATGCTCTAATTTCCTAGGCTAAGTACTATTGCTCAAATGTCTTTTATTTCCTAATGAGCACCATATTCTTTGGAAACTTGGATTTCAAGTCAGTGGCACCTGTGGGCTTGTTCCATATGAATAGGGTTCATCTTCTGAATAATAATAATAATAATAATAATAATAATAATAATAATAATAATAATAATAATAATAATAATAATAATAATAAAATTTGTTCATGCTCATACTGCGTGCTACTAAACTGTGTACACTAAAAATACAAAAATCTGCATGTCTGAATCACGAACTCACAGATGCCCTATACTTGTTATCTCAGATTATGCTAATTTTTCCTCAAGAATCTATCATTTCTCCATGGATATAACCCCTTCACACTTATCAGATTGTGTGACTCTCTGACCTAGGGCATTTTTTAACATTCTTTAAAACAAGGATATGAGCTATTTCCCCATTGCCTTCATCCCCTTTCTACCAGGTACCATAAATATAGAACTGCCGGCTCACACTGAGTCTGAGTGACTTGGCATAAACCTGAAGATTGTGACCAGTGACTAGTACCAAGACTCATGCCGAACAGAATGATTTTTATCCCCTTCTTCTTGTTCTTCTTCTGGGCATCACGCATCCAGTGTGGACAGTACAGGCTACTGTACTGAATAAAAACAAAATCCCATCCATTTTCTTATGCTTCTTCTTCTTCCAGGTACCAGACATCGAGACCCCTCGGCCCAAGAGTGTGCCCAACTCCCCGATAGTGATGCGAGCCTTCTCCAGACTGGGAACACTCACGGCAGGATGGGGTCGGTCTACCAAAAAGCACGACAGGCTCTCCGTAGAGGACAAGAAGAAGTGGGCTTCCTCGCAAGACTGCTCAGGTTTGGAAGAAGGAACTATATACTGTATATTCCTTAGACTATTGT
The DNA here is from genome assembly GCF_040412425.1 of Macrobrachium rosenbergii. Classification (NCBI taxonomy): domain Eukaryota; kingdom Metazoa; phylum Arthropoda; class Malacostraca; order Decapoda; family Palaemonidae; genus Macrobrachium; species Macrobrachium rosenbergii. The sequence continues at coordinate 35,607,111 of NC_089782.1, forward strand.
AGAGTGAATGGTTGAAAGAAAGAGAATCACGCCATTTTTAATTTTCATCGAAAACCCTGCAAAACGAAGTTAATCTACTGAGACATGAAGTATTTTAACAACAAACACAGTTTCCAGTAACAAAACACTGATTAATATCTAATATCAAGTAGTGTGTGAGTGAAACATCTAATAACAGGTGTTGTGTAACTGTGACTTTTAATGACAGCGTCTAAATAACATATTAGGTATTGTGTAGCATCCTAAAATAGTAAAAGCTAAAAAGAAACATTCCTCTTCTACAGTGTGTTCATCTATACTGGTCTTAATTATGGCAAAGAAGATAGACAGAAACTGACAGGTGCGGCCTTACTGAATCAAACACATAACTCTGACTGTGTGCTTGTTGCAGGGTCTTAATGAATAACAAGCACAGGGTCTTAATTAATCGATAAAGACAAAATAGCGGCAACTTGGTACAGAGTTTACCATAACAAAACCACAACAGCTTACCTTGAGATTCCCTAAACCACCATTCATACATCTAGGCACCCCCAAAGCCACAATAACTCATCTCTCGAACGTCTAAAACCACAAGGTCTCAATCTAGCTCTCTCAAACCCCCGATTAGCTTATCTCTAGGAGCCTTAAATTTACAATAATTTTGTCTCTAGGGTGCGGGTAGTTCATGCAGGTTTCACTTGGAAACTAGGAATTGTACAAGGCAGTGGTTCTTGACCAGGGGTGCTTGCAACCCTAGGGGCTGCGTAGCCAGTTCCTAAGGGGTGCGAGGATGCCTATGAATAATTACAGCAAAATATATTTTTATATACGCATGTTATTTTTTCTGCAAAAATAAAAATAAAATAAAATAAATAACAATAATTATTATTATTCTTTTTTAAATTTATTTCAGCAATTCAGGGGGTGCGAGAACTGACTGCTGATTTGAAAGGGGTGCATACTAAGAAAAAGGTTAAGAGCCAATGGTATAAGGCATGAGAGAGAGAGAGAGAGAGAGAGAGAGAGAGAGAGAGAGAGAGAGAGAGAGAGAGAGAGAGAGAGAGAGAGTTAAATATACCTTTAGTTTTACCAGACCACTGAGCTGATTAACAGCTCTCCTAGGGCTCGCCAGAAGGATCAGACTTATTTTACGTGGCTAAGAACCAATTGGTTCCTTAGCAACGGGACCTACAGCTTATGGTGGAATCCGAACCACACAGTAACAACTGGTATCCTTGCAGGCAAGGAGGGGAAAGAGAAGCAGGGAGACAAGAACGCTCTGGCTGTCCCGCGACTGAGCGTCTGTGCAGACGTGGCCAAAGTGGACCGGGCACGGCTCTGCCAGACGGAGGTACGTGTGACCGTGCCCCAGACCAGCGAACAACGCCAGACCCAAGTACGGTAAACCCCAGACTCGTGCACGAACATGGTTTTTTTCAGCTGCACGAATGTAACGCCCCTCACTCACATACACACACAAACAAACTCACACACACACACACTCAAACACACAAGCACACACAATAAGAAATACAGCAAAGACGAAAACACAAATATAATGATAACCAAAAACAAAAGCAGTTCAAGAATCTCATAGAATTAGTATAAGTTACACATTCTCTGGTTAAATATATATATATATATATATATATATATATATATATATATATATATATATATATATATATATATATATATATATATATATATATATATATATATATATATATATATATATATATATACTGCCATGCCGTCACAAGGATCACGTGACTAAATGTAGCGCAAGAGCCAGAAGGAAATAGTCAGGGGCACAAGTATTATTTCATATACAATTCTTCAGGAAAGTACTATACCTAAAGGACCTTGAGAGGACTTAGTACTGTACCCTGAAGAAGTGTATATCAAATACACGAAAGCACTAGATACCTTTGTGCCTCTCGTTATTTTCTTTTGGTTCGTGCAAAATATATATATATATATATATATATATATATATATATATATATATATATATATATATATATATATATAAACAAAATGTTTCTAAAGCACTAATTTTAAATGCTATTCTCTGTTTTTATCTGCTGATAAACATACAAAAGAAGTGATTCTTGTACCCATTTTTTTTACAGGAGTCAAAATTTTATTGTTCAGGCAAACCACAATTTGGTAATTAGCATAGTGCCTTACACCTAAAAAAGGGCTCATAACTACCCATGCTCCACCAAGCGAAATCTGGGAATGCTTTTTTTTTTATCTGATTAATATGGGTACTGAAACAGTTCGGGAACCATCATCCACTTGTCATACATTGGTAACCTCAGAATATTTTTGTCTATTGCCTCCAGAAATGTGTCTGTAATCTCAGGAAAAAGGCTTCATTATGACATCAGGCAAAACTTTTCTTGGTCAAATGAAATAGTTTCCTCTGGCCCCAGGAAATCTTGTATATCACACTATGGCCTACAAAAACGTATGACCAATTGTCACAGATAGACTGGACGATTGCAACCCTACCATAATCTACCCATGCAACTTACGATACTGCAAAAAACATATTAAATAGAGCAGCAGTTAACAATTAAGGGTGTTGCACCTCGCGACAGGTTGACTCCAGCATTGGCTAAGTTGCACAGGCTCCCTATCAAAGCTTGGATAATGTTTAAAATATGTGTAATGACTTAGCAAGCCACCAAGACTGGGTGCCCAAAGTTTCTGAAAAGGCTTGCTGCTTCTAACAGAACCATCGGATGGAGTCGACACAAGATTAGCTACTGGTGGTTTCAAGTTCTTTGAGCCAAGATGCATTTTTAACAATGAAACCACAGTCTTTCCATTTGCAGCTCAGAGACTGTACAATAAACCCCAACTGGAAATCAGAAGGACTGAAAATATTAAGCCTTTCAAAAAAATTGAAGACTTTCTTATCCTCGAGTGTTATAACAGTGTGGATTTGAAAATTAATACCAAGTATACCATATAAATCTTAGAATGTCTGTAGGTTTCACAGGGCGCCTTTTGTGGAATGGGACCAGTCAAAAATGAAGCAAACCATAAACCTTAGGAGTTCTCTACCAGAACATTGGCGTTACAGCAAACCCACAACTCCCCTTTCATATCAGACATTTCTCATGTTTTATGAGAAGATTATATCAACCAATTGCAGTCTACATGTATTTATCTGACGGGGGTCTTCAGAGTGTCGTTTGTTACCGACGTTCCGTACTAAACCTAACTGTATTTGTCTGTACCACAAAGAAATCTACATTTGGAGTTTCCGAAAG
>NC_089782.1:35617879-35727879 GCF_040412425.1 Macrobrachium rosenbergii
ATAGAAATTAAGTTGTCAAAAAATAATGGAAATGTTTACTTCATTTGGCTATCAAGAAAAGATAAAAAAGAAACTACCTGGTGTTATATATAAAAGTTTTGGCTGTTTATAGAAGTTGTCAAAAAAATAACGGAAATATCTAAGTTCATTTGGCTATTAAGAAAACAAAATCTATAACCCTTAACCTTAACCCTCTTTCCAAACATCATTCCCTACCTCGCCACACTTTTCCACAAAGCATGAACCCAGAAAATAAAAAAAAAATAAAAAAATTAAATGAAAAAAATCAATTCACACACACAGAAATCGACATTACATAATACAAGGCATGAATCAGTTTTCAGAAATCGAGATTAGGATAGACTGAGAAATATTATCCCAAGTTTTTTTTTTATCCTATATTGAACTATTGTGGGAAAATGCAGCATTTTTTAATGACAAAACGTTCACGTCCTTTAACCAAAAAAAAAAGGCGTCATATCTGCTTCTTAATAGCACTTAATTTTTTACAAATAATATCCATGTAAAAAAATATCCATGTACTTAATGCACCGTGACTATGTGTTAAATTATTTTTTTAAATGTTTGCACGGAATGCTTGTAAATGGTTAAACATGTAGAAATGGCTATGATAAATGTTCAGTAGTACAGTAGTGTCTGCATGCAAACAGAAATGCTGTAATTAAATCTATTAAACTCTCTCCGTCTATGCTTTCACATCTGTAATTAATTCCCATTAATTTCTTTATTCATTAAGATTTTCAAAATAGAACATCTTAATCAGACCTTTCTATCAAATGTAAACTGAAGTTTCATGAACTGTAACGATATTAAGTCCTTTCATAGATGAGTTTAATTGTTCATTTTGATCAGTGAATTAGCTTCCCATCAAAATAACTACTTTTGAAACAGGTTGTAATTTTTAAAAGTTCCTTTCCTTTTCCATATCATCCTTTTCACTGGTCTATGTATTATCTATTTCTATGTACTCTATCCAGTTCCCTAATCCACTCATTCCACCGACAGCCCCATTCCGTCCTAATACCTAACCCATCTTCTCTATTCAATTGCATCTACCTTATCCGCCATGTCAGACTGATCCATCAATCAAATTGCTGTTTCATCCCGTATCTACTACATCCCATTGATCCATCAATCAAACTGCTGTTTCATCCACGTACCCAGCTGTCCACACCATCTAGCTCAACAATAATCAAAGCTTACTAATCTATCCAAATCATCAGTGGATCCGTGAGCCCCATACCACTTCGTCTTTCCGTCCCACTATATTAACCAAGTAACCCATTATATCTTTATATTAACACAACCTTCATTCCAATTTCGCCAGCCGATAACTTATGACCAAGTCTTTTAAACAGCCTCTTGCAAATGTCACTCTTTGTGACGGCTCCCCTTCGTCTCTCCCAGGTCATACCAGGAACCAAAGATCCCTACATCAATAACAATCTATTGCCAAAGATTTTCACGAGTCAAACAGCCTCCTTCTTATGTATCTTTTTATAACGGCCCAGAATTACCAGATAGCCTTCCCATTACGGGTCGAAAATCTACTTTAAATGTTCATCTTCACAGTGGCTAACCAAATATCTAGCCATTTTCATCATAAATCCTACAATCTCTCTCCAGTCTCTCTTTCATTCCTCCCCTATCCAATTCGGATAAAGCCCGTCCTTATAAGTCTCGCCTCCATTAAAAAGTTTCTCTTTCTCTCTTCCCCAACACCCTGTAATTAAACAAAACATAATCGTCAAATGTTCAAATAATCTCCTTCATGTCAGGCTTCACAAGAATCTTCTTCTAAGTCCAGTTCGTCTTAACAAGTCGCAATTCCATCAGAAAATAACCTCCTTCACAACGACCCATCTTGACCATAGTCCTCCAAAAATACCTCTGTGACTCAAAAACCTCTCCATGTGTCTATCATTTCAGTGTCTAACCCATCCTAAATTTTCTCAACTGCATCAGTAAATAAATCTCTTTACAACGGCTCATCTCTACCCCAAAAACCCCATAAAAAAATGTTTTAAAAACCAAAACTTCTATGACCTTCAACTTCCATCAGCAAGTATCTCTCGTTACAACGGCCCATAAAAAATATACAAAAAAAAAAATTTGTTACTCGAACAACCTCCTTCAACTTCAGTAGCAAATATCTCTCTCTTTGCAACGGCCCTCTCCACCCCACACCCCAAAAAAATATTGAACAAAAAAGAAATAAACCTTCTATAACTCGAACCTCCTTCAACTTCATCAGCAAACATCTCTCTTTATAATGCCCCTCCTCTACCCCAAAAACCCCCCAAAAAACCTCCAACCACCTCCTTCAACTCCATCACCAAACACCTCTCTTCGCAACGGCCCATCTCTACCCAAAAACCCCATAAAAACAAAAAACTTCTATGACCCGAACAACCTCCTCCTTCAACCCACACGTTTTAACGCCTTCGCTGCCGACAGTTCACCATCATAGAGTTCGAGCACGACACCCTCCGTATCCTGCTGGACTACCTGCACACCGGATCCTGTCCTCTGACCTGCACCTCCATCCCGGGACTGATCTGCGCAGCTGAGCACTACGACCTGCCAGAGCTCCTGCAGGCCTGCTTCCACCATGCCAAGCAGTTCCTGCGCATCGAAGTGGTAGGTCAAGAGGAGTTGAATTGGACTCAATTGAATATAGAATTGGGGTGGTAGGTCAAGAGGAGTTGAATTGGACTGAATTGAATATAGAATTGGGGTGGTAGGTCAAGAGGAGTTGAATTGGACTCAATTGAATATAGAATTGGGGTGGTAGGTCAAGAGGAGTTGAATTGGACTCAACTGAATATAGAATTGGGGTGGTAGGTCAAGAGGAGTTGAATTGGACTGAATTGAATATAGAATTGGGGTGGTAGGTCAAGAGGAGTTGAACTGGACTGAATTGAATATAGAATTGGGGTGGTAGGTCAAGAGGAGTTGAACTGGACTGAATTGAATATAGAATTGGGGTGGTAGGTCAAGAGGAGTTGAACTGGACTGAATTGAATATAGAATTGGGGTGGTAGGTCAAGGTCTGGACTGAACTGAATATAGAATTGGGGTGGTAGGTCAAGAGGAGTTGAACTGGACTGAATTGAATATAGAGTTGGGGTGGTAGGTCAAGAGGAGTTGAACTGGACTGAATTGAATATAGAGTTTAGGCCAAAGGCCAAGCACAGGGACCTATGGGGTCATTTAGTGCTGAAATGGAAATTGACAGTAAAAGGTTTGAAAGGTGTAACAGGAGGAAAACCTCAAAGCAGTTGCACTATGAATCAATTGTTAGGATAGGGTGGAGAGCAAGATGGAAGAAAGAGAATCTGAAAGGAGGTACAGTAAAAGGAATGAAAGGGGTTACAACTAGGAGCCTAAGGAAGGCACGCTGCAAAGAACCTTAAGTAATGCCTACGGTGCACCGCATGAGGTCCACTGACGGCACTAACCCCCTACGGGGTCCGGTAAATACTGCCCCATGTCGTGTTGCAAAATGCTACAAGCCCAGAGGGGGGGGGGCCTTAAGTAATGCCTACAGTGCACCGCATGAGGTCCACTGATGGCACTAGCCCCCTACGGGGTCCCGTAAATACTGCCCCATGTCAAGTTGCAAAATGCTACAAGCCCAGAGGGGGGTCCCCCCCAATAAGGAAAGAAGCCCAGTGTGGAAAAGACAAAATTTAAAAATAAACTTCAAAAGCAAAATAATAAAGACATAAAATAAAACCAATAAAGCGTGAGAGAAGACTCGCGTGACTCTTCTTATAATACAAGTGTGTGTATATATATATATATATATATATATATATATATATATATATATATATATATATATATATATATATATATATATATATATATATATATATATAATAATAAGTAAATATTCTGAGATTAAACCCTCTCCACAGGTATGCAACATGCTGAGTAGTCTCGAGAACTACTACTGGAGGTACACATCAGCCTCAGAGCTCGTCAACATGATCCTGGCCTTCGTGGAGACCAGAGCTCCCCAGGTAAGATGTGACAATTATTTGTACTGCAACACTGCAACTTGAGAGAGAGAGAGAAAGAGAGAGAGAGAGAGGTCATGGTATCGTCATTATCAGAGAGAAGGATAGATTGACGAAGAGGTTATGCAGATAATCTCGTCATAATTCTCAGAGAGAGAGAGAGAGAGAGAGAGAGAGAGAGAGAGAGAGAGAGAGAGAGAGAGAGAGAGCTGTCTGATGACTGGCTTTCTGCTAATCAGTTAATATACATCAAGTTGTTCTTGTGATGTTTCCTAATGTTCACAGACGTCAGCTATGATTGATCCTTGGGCTTTTAACTATCTAAACTCTGTACTCACTACAACTTTCCCAAAGAACAAAAGGTTTACTTAGTGTCTGTGTGCTTCATCACCTCTTACACTTCCCATAATAGCTACAAATTTACCCTAAATCTCTCATTCAATTTGGGAAACATATTTCCAAAGAGATCTCCGTTCTTCATACAGTCAGCACCTCACCTCGTTTCCACAACGCTGTCAGAAATCGTTAGAGAACTCTCGCTTTGTTATACAAACTCGCAATGCTCAAATTTTCTCGTCGGGTTCACCATTTAAGAATTCGGGCACAGATCCTTTCAAATGAATCAAAATATTAACAGCTTAAATAAAGAAGGAAGCGCCAATACACTGAAATTTGTAATTTGCGAATTTAGTCATTCTGATTCTATGAGGTGCACTGTATTGAAAAATCAATGCTAAACTTCAGATTCTTTGAAATTTTTCATTTCCTGTCCATTATACGTTTACAATACCCATTCTACTGGTAACATTCACCATATTTATGTAGTGAAATTTCCAAATACCATCAGGTTGAATTTCTCTCTGACAGCCTCGTAATCCAAAAAGGAAATAAAAGAAGTTCTCTTTTAAAACACACTGCACAAACAAACAGTCAGTCATCCCCAGCCTCCCTGAAAAATTCGGTTTTGAAAACTGCTTCTGTACTAATTCACTCAAACAAAATGGTTTACATATGATCTACTCCATATTTCTTAGGGTACTCATATCCTGTTTTCAGAGGTGATTCCCAAGATGAAAGGGTATCTAAATTTAAAATTACCCAAATTTCCATTTGTGTCTGATGTCCTCATTTGCAGTATATTAATTTTACTTCAAAAATCTCCAAGATCATTCTTATAAACAGTACAGCATCCTCCATTTTTTAAGTTTTCCAGAGTCCAGAGAGTACCTATCTTTTTAAGCATTCCATAGTTCACTGGTAAATTTCTTTATACATTAAAAACACTGGATTCTAGGTTTTCGAACCAGGAAGCATTTAATTTCTTGATACACTCAACTGCCGATTTTATAGGTATACCAGTGTCAAGGAAGAAAAATTCTCCATACTCTTACACTTTGGTTTGACAGGTGCTCCAGATTTTATAGGTATACCACTGTCGAGGAAGAAAAACTCTCCAAGCTCTTAAACTCTGGTTCCACAGGTGTTCCAGATTTTATAGGTACACCACTGTCGAAGAGGAAAAATTCTCCATACTCTTCAACTTTGGTTTGACAGGTGTTCCAGATTTGACAGGTATACCACTGTCGAGAAAGTGAAATTCTCCATACTCTCAAACTTTGGTTCCACAGGTGTTCCAGAGTCCAGACTTCCTGCAACTCTCAGAATCGATGGTTCACATGATGATGGCTCGCAACCTGGAAGTGGCCGAGATCACGAAGTTCGAGGCAATGTTAGCCTGGGCCAAACACAGAGTGAGAATGAAGGGTGTCTCAAAGGCAGACTCCCGAGTAGAGTTCCGATGCATCATGGAAAGGCTGACGAGGGAACTCAAACCTTACAGAATATCACCTCAAGACCTCATTAAGGTCAGTTACAATACCTAAGACCTCACACTATCCAAGATCTAATTAGTGTTAGTTCATTCATAGTATCTAATACCTCATAAATGTTACCTCACAACATCTAAGATCTCATGAACGTTTGTTCACTCACAGCACCTGATATCTCTTCACCATTAATTCATTTACAATACATAAGATCTCAAGCATATTAGTTCACAGATACTATCTAAGGTCTCTTAAAACATCAGAGATCCCAAATATGTTAATAAAATACATGAGATTTCATAAATGCTAGTTCACACAAAATATATACTTTTGTTAGTTTACACACAGTACAAGATCTAAGGAATGCAGGTTCACTTAATATGTACATAACCTTATAGGGTACCAAATGTAACATAAATTTATCTACCCTGCGATCTAAACATTATATGATTACGTCAGTCTTAGGTCACACCGGCCTAAGAATGTTTACTTCGGTATTACTTAAACACCATTTACCTCATGAGAAGTGATTTACCATATGGTCTGACAATTCCAGATCGTGCTGCCCAGCAAAGCCATCAAGAACGAACGAATCCTGGAGACCCTGATGTTCCAGGCCAACTCTGGAATGTACCGCATCAACGACTCCTACCTGGAGGCCTGCCAACAGCGCCTTCAGAAGCAAGACTCCAAGTTTAGTGAATGGGAATCTTTTGACTACGGCCTATAGCGATGGCGCCCTTCCTTCCACAAGGCGAATGGTCCTGATCCCGACGCTCCGGAGGAGGTCGCTTTAGAAGCTCCAGCGAAGACATCTCTTCGTGCTCCTCTGGAAAAATCTCTTGATCGTTCCGTGACAATTTCTGTTGCTACTCTGGAAATGTCTCTTAGTGCTCTCATACAGATTTCTCTTGATGTTCTCGTGAAGATTTCTCTTTATACACTAGAGATAACTCACCTTGATGCTCTCAAGGAGAGTTCTCTTGATGCTCTAGAATGAATATTTCTCTTGATGCTGCGAGGGAGATTTCTCCTGACGGACTAACGAAGGTTTCTTCTGATACACTTAAGGGATTTCTCTTGATGCTATAATGAAGATATTCTTGATGCTGTAAAATGATTTCTCTTAAAACGTTCCGAAGATCCCTTCTAATGCCCTGAAGGCGATTTCTCTATATATTCTTAGGAAAATACCTCTTGATGCTCTGTTGAAGATCTCTCTTAAATGCTCTTAGAAAAAATATCATGATACACTTACTACAAAGATCTCTACCTCTTTATGAGAAGCCATTAACACTGAACGTACTGTACATCACGATGTTTGAGAGCTGCCTGGCTTCAGATGCTCTCCAAGCTTGACCTTGCAAACTATGGTGCGCCACAGGATGATAATCTCTCTCTGTTTCTCTCTCCCAAGGAATCTTATACTAAACCATTCTAACCAAACGTCATTAGTGAAAAAGTGCTGGGCAAATATGGCTTGCAGGAACTAAAAATAACATTCAAATCTCGCTCCGGATGCTCATCAAAAAGATTTTATACCTAAAATATATATAAAAAAATTTCAAATATTAAACTATAAAATCCAAAATTTTATTGAATGATGACAACGGTTTTTGACACAGCAAAACAACTACATAACGGATAATGATGCGGCAAAGTCAGATTTTTTTTCCAAATTTCATGCGATTAATGTCACTGATCGGCCATTTGTGATCAACAGATTCCCTTTCATGAAACCATGAAGATGAGACAGAGACGAAACATAGGTACATGTGCATATATATATATATATATATATATATATATATATATATATATATATATATATATATATATATATATATATATATATATATATATGTACATATATATATATATATATATATATATATATATATAATATATATATATATATATATATATACAATATATATACATATATATAAAATATATATAAATATACATATATATAAAATACATATATATACAGTATGTATGTGTGTATATATATATATATATATATATATATATATATATATATATATATATAATATATGCAACCCCGCTCATACGTAATGCAAGTCAATTCGACGCAAACACGTTTCAAAAGAACTTCCATTGAAACATGGAAACTCCCTCCCCAATCCTAGAAAGACCCGTTACCTAAAATGCCGTAATGATTACCTGTCAGTCCCATGAAATATGACTCAAAATGACTGGACAACTGCCACCCACCAGCATCTCATATAAACACACATTAAAAATAGCCCAAAGCTGAAATGTATGTACTAGATTATCATATAATTAAGCATCGTATACATAGTGTGTATATATAAATTATATATGTATCATGTACGTACATATACTACTATGTATATGCGTTTCCCATTACTGAACGATTCAACGGACACAGAATTATGCATAGTATACATGTATATGTACTGCATAGTATATATGTATATGTACATATACACAGTATAGGCTATATGTAGTACATAAACTACTATGTATATGCTTGTCGATTCATCGGACACAGATTACAAACAAACAAAAATTCTATGCATGTACCGATTTCAACCTTTGGCACCAAAAAAAAAACTAAAAAACAAAGACATAAAAAATACAATCAGCTTTTCCAAAAATCCAAAGAGAACGATTAACTAATTCTAAAATAACTATTCATAACATCATCAATGCTATCAACACCACTACTTATTAAGGGTGAGCGTTGTCTAATTTATTATTATTATTATTATTATATTATTCAGATACTGAACCCTATTCTTATGAAACAAACCCACCAAAGGGGCTACAGACTTGAAATTCAAGCTTCCAAAGAATATTATGGTGTTCATTAGAAAAATGAAAACCACCACAGTCAGGAATCGAGACACAACGATTCCAAGGAAAATGGAATTGCACTAAATTTAATGACTGAAAAAAAAAATCCCATTACAGGCTTTAAGTTTCATATTAATGTACTGACAAAAAGGCAACCATCTACGGAAAGACAGTAGTATTTTATTCCATAAATGCGACAAACCACTACTCATGTCAATATATATATATATATATATATATATATATATATATATATATATATATATATATATTATATATATATATATACAGTCCCCGGTTTACGACGGGGGTTCTGTTTTTACCCTGCGTTGTAAACCGAAAATCGTCGTAAGCCGAAAAATCGTCGATAATCGTCGAAAATCGTCAAAAATCCTAAGAAAACCTTACTTTCAATGTTTTGAGTGTATTGAAAATGATGTAAACTGCATTTTTATTGAGTTTTTTATAAAATAAAACTCCAAATTTGGATTATTCTGCAGTTTTGGAGCCATATTTCTTCCGTCAGATTGGCGTACGACACATCGTAACCCAGGAACATGCGTCGTAAACCGGGAAATAATTTCTGATGAATATATTTGAAAAGCGTCGTAACCTCGGAATGTCATAAGCCAGACCCGTCGTAAACTGGGGACTGCCTTTATATATACATATATATATATCTATCTATATATATATCTATCTATATATATATATATATATATATATATATATATATATATATATATATATAAAGTACACAGATGGAGAAAACCCGTATATACTTTTCATATATATATATATACATCCCTCTGCAACATGCAAAAATTATTAGTCAAACGGCTTTTTTTTTAGTCTTTTTATCTTTTTTTTGTCTCTCACTCTTTCCTTCTCTCTCTCTCTGTCTCTCACTATCTCTCAAGTAGTTAGAATAGCTTCCGAAAGACAGGCCGAGACCGTTTTTCTACTATATAGATTAAGAGAAGTGGAGAGACCTTTAGAAGAAAACAAAGCGAAACCAAAGAGTGAAAACAGCAAATCTCACTTCGAACGTTGCATCAAAAAATCAAAAGTTCAAAACGTAAATGAAAATATTCCAAATATTTTCCGCGAGTAAATGAAATGATGATAATAATAATTCATATTTTTTAAAGGGTGGGGGTGGGTGGGTGGGCATTTATCAACTTTTTATCCATAACTAACATATATATATATATATACGAGGATTTAGAAATATGACTTCCATTCACGACTTTTTTGAAATCTTAAATCACTAGACTAGATCAGTTTTTTGAAGCATTCTCGCTCGTACGCAAATACAGTAGATCCACTTGAAATCATTCCCCTGTGAATTTTAATCAGTTCTTCTTTCCCCCGCATTTACATTCCTACATAGATCCATTTTCCAATATCTCGCTTGTATACGTAGACGATACATAGACGACCGCGAATCTGCGCATACTATACATAGGAAAGGGGGGTGGTGGGGGGCTGAGACCCGACCCCCTCCCCAAAACAGCCTTCAAGGCGATTCCAATTATTATACAGAGACAGCAGAGCCACATTAGAAGCATTTGTAACTGTTTAAAAAAAAAAAACAATATTGCATTTTAGTAGATGAATATTATTTTTCAAAGTAGCTATTGTAATATCATAACATATCAAGTCTGTTCATATACAAAAAAAAAAAACTGTGTGTATAATTACTCTGTAAGAACAGTCTGTCGAAATACGCTTATATATAATATATATATAATTTAAGGCTGGTTATACTAAGGGGCATCAACCCCCCTGAGGTTGGGGACACTCCGGCGGGGGCGTCTGCAGACGCCGCGGGTCAAAAGAAAACCGTTCTCTCACTTCAGGAACAGGGCGTTACTTGACACGGTCTGACTGATCCGTGACTGACAAGTAACGGTAAATGACACTGAGATTATGAATGAGAGCAGATTTATTATTAGTGCAGCGTAACGGATAAAAATTGGCAGCTGACAAACTCACAAAGTGACACTGGATTGTACTTGACAAGAAATGGTAAATAAATGATATATTTACAGGTGAATGAAGATGGATTCTACAAAAAATATATAGTAAATGACAGGGGGGGTGGGTTATCACTAACAAAAGAAGTTAATGACGTAGGATTGTAACTGACAAGAAATGTTAAATATTATGGAAATACACCTGAAAAAAAATGGTAGCTGGAGTGAGGTTTTAACTGACATGAAACTGTAAACAGCATTTAATGATAACTAGGAAGAAATGGCAAATGACATGGGATTTTAACTGACCTTAAATGGCAAACGACATAATGACAACTGACGAGAAATGGTAGATGACCGGGGATTATGACTGACAATAAAAACTGGCACGAGATATGTAAACGACAACGGCAGATTATCAAGGTAACAACAGATAATGAAAATATAAGTAATGTGGGTAAGGCAACTGACAAAAGATGATAAAATTTGGCAGGTGGGTTAAGTGAAAAGAACTTCATAGATGACCAGCAGAAAAAGTCATAAAAGTGGGAACGAAAAGGCAACAGGTGACTTGCAGAGGTGTTAGATTTAGGAAATGTCTTCATGCTTGTGTTGACAACTATGTGAAACATGTCATATGAGACATGTCCCACTTTCATAGCCCTGACGATAAATTTGCATAATTCTTGGAGCAGTGTTGGCAGAATTGTTAATGAGAAACATGACAATATCTTTCACAGAATGCATTTATAATCCACTACATAGTTCCATTCTGACAATAACTACATTAGTTAAAAATTTGCAATCACTCTGTGGCATTTCTTTTTATTTGTGACTTTGCATTTAGAGATGACTATTTGGTAGCTTTAGCTAATGAATGATTTTTGTACTTAATAATCACAACTGGTTTACTTGTAACTGTACATGGAATAATTAGTCAATTGGTAATTTGCAGGTAGTGATTCTATTATAATCTCGCAACTTGCAACTTTGCATTTCACGAATGGTGCATCTGTAACTTTGTAATTACTGACTTATTCACTTTTAACTTTAAAATGAGTGAATTGAGTTGTCAAAGGATTCACTTGTGATGTTAAATGTGTTCATCTTACAGCTATGAGTTTGCAGGTCGAGAACTTTGTTTTGAAATTTGGATTTAATTATAGGTTATCATGAACGTTTTATTCAACGATGGAATTACCTTAATGTGTTTTTAATGAACGGTTCATTCTCAGCTTTTAAAGCTCGTGGCTGGTTCAACTTGAAATTTAGAATCTATGAATTGTTCGTCTGTAACTCTACCTTTGATGGTTGGTTCACTTGTGACTTTGAAGTTAATGGTTGGTTCATTTGTTATCTTAACATTATTAACTCGTCCATTCGCAACTTTATCAACTTGAAACCAGCACTTGTTTGCTTATCAGACATGTAGACTTCGAGTTACACAAAACAAAATTCCCATACAACTGCTTCATAATTTTGCTACTTCATGTAAGTTCCCAAAAAACGTGAACTTTTTAATCCACTTAGCTCAAGCAAACACACACACACAAATAACTTTGTTCCTCCCAACGTAATTTGACAAAACATATGCACAAAAGATTTAGATTTTAACCATTGAAGTCAAATTCAGAGAATAACCCCTTCACATGGGACACGGATCTGCCAGGGTCAGGTCACTTTTCCCAGCAACCCACCTGATGTCACACTATAATCAGCTCAGTGGTCTGGTAAAACTAAGGTACACTTAACTACATAATCATTTCAGGGGTCTGCCAGGGTGAGTCACTTTTCCCAGCAACCTACCTGATGCCACACAACGTATTTAGTCATTGCAGCCAAATGGTTCTTGGAGGACCTTTAAAAGATCAGTTTTTATGGACTTATTCAGCTGACTTACAGGACACATGAGAACACTTTACAAAGAGGTTTTACGATTCCTTTCAGAATCTGCCACACGAATCATGAATTCCGTAAAGTATGGCCAATTAAAATGTAACTTGATTTCTTCATTCATTTAACTTACGGACCTTTCAGTTAATCAAATGAGCTGATGCCATAAAGTTAATTTCTAGCAATTAGTCATCATATAATTCATGAGGCTTACATAACTATATATTTTAATTCATATGTGGAAAATGAGCAAGGTGTCCTCTGTCCATTCCAAACTGGGAAAATTATAGGTTAACACTTGAGGCTTCCAAAACATTCTCACCAAAATATGATAAATGAACCTGTTCAATCATCATGAGGCCCATGACATATAAATATTCGCCTGCTTACTTTAGGAAGCTGCTAAAAATGGCCTCCAGACTCATAATTTTAGCATTTTTATCTCACACTTTTAGCTTATAATCCCAAGCTCATATTCATGTGATAATTATACCCGGTGCAAAACAGCTGCCTGCTTATAACTGGGTCCTTTGCCAAAATAAATATACTGATTTTCATCAAACATTACAAATGAACCAATCGCATTTAACTTTGGAGGATATCATGTAAAATTCTGTTGTACACTGACCCTTCCTTCAGATAACTTCTTTAGTCACACACACACACACACACACACACACACACACACACACACATATATATATATATATATATATATATATATATATATATATATATATATATATATATATATATATATAATTATATGAAAATTTGAAGAAGAATTTAGCAGAAACCAATACTTCAAACGAATTACCATACAGATTAGACAGAACCAAGGTTAACCACCGACTGGTAACTGTCAATTTATCGTCAGTAGAAGAAAACAAACAAAAGCTAAAACAAACAAAATCTAAGTCAAACAAAAATAACGAGTGAACCAAAGCAAAAAAAAACATTTTATACTTAATTCGTTAGATTCGTACACAAGTTATTTCCGTTTGTTTCAGTGTCACGGAGTGTGGAATGCCACACAAACAAATCTCTTTTTCTCTCCATCCAGAACTGAAATCCAACAAACCTAGCCTCTAAAAATCTAAATGGAACCGATGCTTTAGTAAGCAAAAGAAAAAAAAAAGTCTCAGTTGTAAAATCTGCATTAAAGCACTCTGTTGCTTGCTCTTGTCGTGGTAATTTGCATTTAAAGGAACTAGCGTTCCTTAAATGCGATTACTGCCTTGTTAATGAAAAGTCACGTGGGGTTTAAATTTTCCATAAAAATTATTATTATTATTATTATTATTATTATTATTATTATTATTATTATTATTATTTTGTTGAATACGATGGCTGCATTATGTAAATTGGTTTTATACTGAGTTTTCTCAATTTTTCTTATAATTCACTTTTCCTGCACATCAATATTAGTCAATGACATTGATGTGCAGGAAAAGCGAATAAGCAAAATTGAGAAAACTTGGTATAAAATCAATTCGCATAATGCAGCCATTAAATTCAACAAAACTTGCCTCAAAGAGGGTCTTCTTCCTTATTATTATTATTATTATTATTATTATTATTATTATTATTATTATTCAGATACTAAACCCTATTCATATGGAACAAGCCCACAGGGGCCACTGACTTGAAATTCAAGCTTCCAAAGGATATGCCGTTTATCAGAACACCATTATTCATCAGATAATTTCACTAAAGTCAGTTTATCCTGTTATGCATGTCTACAGTAACATCACTTATTTCTAGTAATATTGTTTATGATCCCAAGACCACAGATACCTGTTCTTCTTCTTCGTCTTCTTTTTCTTTCGACCTTATTAGTCCCACTGTATAGCAGGGTCGGCCGCTCGAGTCAACATTCTCCGTCTACTTCCATTCCTTGCACCTTCTTCCCCAAGTCCTAACTGCCTTTAAATCCATCCGCTTTAACGACTCGGCTTTACCTCTGTTCTCACCCCTCCATCTTTGTCACACTCAACTTATTCCCTTCGGTCTTCATCATTCACTTCAAATTTATATGAACCCTGGCGAGGCGAGGCCATTCCAAGCTTCTCAACGCGTTCTTCCCTTATCCGTGACTTTTCTGAGCAAGCTACCAACTCTTGATGCAGATTCTCCCAATCTCTGTTGTTCAGTGTGCGCGTAGGGAAAATATATTTCAGAAGTTAGGGCAAATAAAATCATTCGTCGGTTCTAAGTGCATTCGAAAATGTAAAATGTACTCATGCAGATTGTACTCTTTGTATATGTAACCTGTAAATGTGTATAAACTGTTATTGCATGTAACAGATTATCGTGGGACTGTTCAGTGCAGACAATATTTATACATGTCAGAAGGGATAGCATCAGTTAGAGCTGTTGAGTGTATCCATTCACGAATCCCTTGAAGAAGTGTTTGGGAATTTTGTAAAACTTGATTTTTGTTTAATTCTAAATACCCAAGCGACTGCACAGGAAGCCCTTGTGTAAACAATATTTGCGAAAGTGGAGTCTGAGGGAGAGGAGAACGAGGGATTCTGCGGGATCTCAGAGTAGGTCTCGGGTATTTAACAAGTAAGGTAGTACAAGACAGTAAACGCTAACTGCAAGTTCACACTTCAGGGAAGTCCTTGTTTCAAGCATGTAGTCACCTTCAGAGGCTGACAGATTTCAATTAGGTTCTTCAACTGAATTCAGCAAAATTTTTTTTCTTGAATTAAACACTGCTTTTTTTGGAAGATAAACTCTTGTGCTGTTAACAATCTAAACATATATACTTACTACCTGCCATTACTTTCAAGTACAAAGATAAACATCAAATAAAATGTAGATTTGGAAAAGGAGACAAGGATTTAAAGATAGACTTCAAACGCTACCATGACCAGTTAGTGACAGTAAGCAAACATAAAGCTTATGTGCCCTAAATGAAACGCAGTACCCAACACACAGAGGCCAATAATTCTCAACATGGGGTTATCCATTTCAAGTCAATGTGGGCAAGAGGTAATTTGCCCGTGGCAAGTGATACCCACAATTCCTCAAGGTCTCGTTAGTACCACCTAGGGCCTCTACTTTGTGGTTTCTTAGATGTAGGGGCGCCAAAACCAGAATTGCCTGTGGCACTATATAACATCGTCATCATCATCATCATCATGATCATCGTATTTGGACTGTTCCTTCCTCACATCTGTCGTAATCTTTAGATATTCGTGTATAATGCATGTCACTTTTCCCGTCGCTTGACGACCTCAAAGGAGATTCTCATAGTGTTTATGATTTGTAGTGACTCCTATAAACGACTTGAGTAAATAAAATATATAAAAAAAAGAGGTAATAAAAACATTGAAATTGTATAGTCTCTCTCCAGCTGTAGGTCTTGAGGTACACTGTGCTGGTGGTGTTACTTTTGCTGTTTTCTGAGTGTTCATCTTTCAGTGGGTTTAACCGGTGGCATTGAGAGGCGCTCCAACACCAACGGCAGCTCTTCCTTCCATCTGCCGACGCTGCTGAACCTTAGGAGACACCATCTGCATGTTCCTAAAGGTGACTGATTCTCTTTTGAAACCCAGTACCATGGATGTAACTGTATTCTGGCCTCTTAGGTTTCGTCACTCGTAAACGACAACATACATCCCAACTGAGTAAAACTTTGCGCTCTAATCTCGTTTTGGCGAAGGGGTAAGACCAACAAACCCCTTCTGAGGGTTTCCTCGGAATTTTCATCAAAAAGTAACAGGGCTTCGATCCTACTTTCCTTCACTTCATCCATGGCTGTTCAAGGGCCCTCCTCCCATCCCCGGCACTAATTGTGCCCACGTCTACAGTGCCTACCCCTCTGGCCAGGGCTGCTCCATATTGTAGGGGGTCTCACACCCTCTGCTTGTTGTCATCATCCCATTGTGTCATGGATTCCTCACATAGCAGGAAAGCACTACTAGTATAAAACTGTTCAGAAAAATCTTGTGCCTGGCAGGCGTTTCGCCCTCCTGGCTGTTTATAGTATGAGACTATACCCTCTAATGATGTGGAGACGGGAGAGGAGAGGTTGCCAGGACATAGGAAAAGATAATAAAAAAAAAAAAATAAGGGGGCATAAGCCTTAACTGCTGAGATTTTGCTGCTAAATCTGACAATATATTTGAGAGTGAGAAAGGGAAAGCAACAAATTCCCTCTTTTATCACCCGCAGTTACTCAACTTGGAAGTACTTGAGTTAACATACTGTTCTTCTCTCTCCCCCTCTCTTCCTGATAAGTTGTGCAGCTAGTGATGCCTCAGCAAAACAGGCTATGTAGCCCCTCTGGCCACTTCAATTCTCCCTCCAAATTCATCGTCCTCTTCACTCCTCTTCCTCATGAGAGAAGGCAAAAGGACTCCGCTGTGGCAGGACTCAGTCTAGGAGTTCTTTGCTCCTCTTCCTCATGAGAGAAGGCACAAAGGACTCCGCTGTGGCAGGACTCAGTCTAGGAGTTCTTTGCTCCTCTCCTCATGAGAGAAGGCACAAAGGACTCTGCTGTGGCAAGACTCAGTCTACGAGTTCTTTGCTCCTCTTCCTCATGAGAGAAGGCACAAAGGACTCTGCTGTGGCAGGACTCAGTCTAGGAGTTCTTTGCTCCTCTTCCTCATGAGAGAAGGCACAAAGGACTCCGCTGTGGCAGGACTCAGCCTAGGAGTTCTTTGCTCCTCTCCTCATTCGTCAGTAAAACATAACAAAGGAATAAAACAGACACAACTTCGGCCGAATCTATCTGAAAAGAGAAGGGCGACCTCGTGAAAAACATATAACGGTGTAGATCCTTGACCACGGGTCCCGGTCGTCCCTCCCTCCCTCCCTCCCTCCCTCCCTCCCTCCCCTGAGTTGTGTGTTGTTTTTTCGTATCGGTGTTGCTCCCGTTCATTCTGTCCCTATGATGATTGTTATCTCAAATTCAAAACCTAGATGATATGTGTTTGGATATGTGCCCTTCCATACGTATCCCAAGTCCGACAGTAGTTTTCATGGAGAAAGAAAGGCAGGGAGGAAATGTATGGGGAATGATGACTTCGGGAGTCCCAGCAGCCAGTCAGTCACTTTGGGTGTGGACGAGCCACTTTCGTGGTTTGTGTCAAGTTGTTTAGGGAGTCTTTTAGGCGGAGGCTTTGCGCGTTTATACAATCGATTAACTGATGAGGGTCTCAACTGACAAGCAACGTCAACGACGCAGTGAGAGCACGAGTAGTGTCTGAGAGTTGTTCTTTTCGAAAGCTTCTGAAGATTGTTTCCGACTAGAAAGCACTTTCGTTAAAAGCTAACATTAACCATTCTAACTTTAAAACAAAACCCAATTCATTGGACAGATTTTTCAAAAGTGAAAGGCAAAACATATCCCAACAGTGCCAACGAAAATTGGTCATAAAATCGAATGGGTTGATTCGCTGAATGTTTGGGATCCAGCAGGATCATTCAGAATTCTTTTATGCGACGTTTCCCGACGTCCAAGAGAACTTCTCGAGGCAATAAATTAACACTGGCACTTTATCAGCAACATAAAAGGGTTAGTGGGAAAGTTAACAGAAATTTCTACACCTCTTCAGAAGCCATCAAGAATTTTGCACTGACACTTCTCAGTCCTACTCCTTCGTGAACAAATTTATTGACGAAAGTTTGAGTATATTTTTCTAACTGGAATCAATTCCATTTGATTCGTTGACTGCATCAAAATGAACTGAAACTACCTGGATATAAGAGGCCTCATAAGCAATATGGAACAGGTATATTGCTCCGCAAAGGATCGTCATCTCCAATATAGCCTAAATGGAACGAGTACATGACTCTAAAGAAAATGGAGCCGGTAATTTTAGTCTTAAGTAAAAAAAAAAAAAAAAAAAAGAAGAATGGCGTCATTGTATGTTCTCCAGACCCCGGCCGTATACCGCCACTCCCAGCCATTCTACTTAAGACAAAAAAAAAAAAATGATGATGAACAACTTGGGACTGTTGTAGAAAGATTTTCCCGAGGGAACCAGTGTTATGTATGTAGTAAGGTGTTTTAATTATTTCTCCTCTGTATTTAGTGAGGGCATAGGACAAGGATATGCACTGTTGTTGTCGCTTGCTTTGACAAAGGAAAAAAAAACATGAAAACCTAATTATATATATTTACTTTGCGTAAAACGTTTACGAAATCATCCATGTTCATTCTGACATAATCTAAAGCAGATAATGAGGGTGATGTGTCTTTGTAAAATTTGAAAAAAAAAACAAAATGCGAAAGCGGAAAATCAGGATTAAAAAACCACAATTTGTGATGACAAGTTCCATTATCAGCTTAAGTCTTGTCACCCTCTGTTTCAAATGCAGGAAAATAAAATGAAAAAAATATATATATACATATAAATAATGTACGCTAGATTGTGGCCATTTCTTTTAGCAGTTAAGGAGGAGCGGTACCGTGTTTACCTGTAGAAGAAGATGAAAAAAAAAAAAATTAACCCTTGCTGTGCAAACTATGTGTTCGGAATGTATAACAATCATGTTGTAGTTTAATCAAAAAAAAAAAAAGAATAATGTTATTTGTAATAATGTTGCAAGAGAGAGAGCGTATACCTCTGGTTGTCAAATCTCTTAGCGAAATATTTTTCTACTTTGCATCTTTCTAGTGCTGCTGCGTGGGGGTTTCTTTGCATTCTCAACAAAAGGGGGCTATTAAAAAAACCTCGGTGTGTGAATATTGTGTATGACGCGTGTTTTCAAACAATAACAACAAACAAAAAAAAGGTAAAAAAAAAAAAAAAACTTTGTATGGTGCGTGTTTCCGGACAAATAAACTATGTATGGTGCGTGTTCCCACACAAATTAAAACAAATGAAAATTCTGCCCGAGTTTCTCTAACCTCTGAAGCATCAGCTTTTCTATTCTGTGGCCTCTGAATCATCAGCAGTTCTATTCTGTCACCTCTGAATCATCAGCTGTTTTATTCTGTGGCCTTTGAATCATCAGCATTTCTATTCTGTCACCTCTGAATCATCAGCAATTCTATTCTGTGGCCTCTGAATCATCAGCAGTTCTATTCTGTCACCTCTGAATCATCAGCAATTCTATTCTGTGGCCTCTGAATCATCAGCAGTTCTATTCTGTGACCTCTGAATCATCAGCAGTTCTATCCTGTGGCCTCTGAATCATCAGCACTTCTATCCTGTGGCCTCTGAATCATCAGCACTTCTATTCTGTGACCTCTGAATCATCAGCACTTCTACTCTGTGGCCTCTGAATCATCAGCATTTCTATTCTGTGACCTCTGAATCATCAGCAGTTCTATTCTGTGGCCTCTGAATCATTAGCACTTCTATTCTGTGACCTCTGAATCATCAGCTGTTCTATTCTGTGACCTCTGAATCATCAGCTGTTCTATTCTGTGACCTCCGAAACATCAGCTGTTCTATTCTGTGACCTCTGAATCATCACCTGTTGTATTCTATGACCTATGAATCACAAGCAGTTCTCTGAATCATCAGCAGTTCTATTCTATGACCTCTGAATCATCAGCAGTTCTATCTTTGTGAATCTGCCCAAGAACTTTCCAAAATTAGGCATCCATTTGTGGGAAAAGGCAGTCATCTGGAGAAGTATGAGTAGGAAAGAAAAAAAATCAGTCTCACTTAAATTTACTGACCAAAAAACAAAACATCCAGTTTAAAAAAAAAATTAAAAAGAATGTACACGAATAAAAGTTCCCTCTATGTCAGCCAACATGATTTTAAAGAAGAATAAGGGATGAATACCTGGAGCCTAGATGCGAGTTAAAAGTCATTACACTGTTCAGTTGAACTGAACTGAATTGAATATTAACTGAGGCCAAGGGCCAAGCACTGGGACCTATGAGGTCATTCAGCGCTCAAAAGGAAACTGACAGTCAAATGGTTTAAAAGGTGCAACAGAAGGAAAACCTCGCAGTTGCACTATGAATCAATTGTTAGGGGAGTCTGGAAAGTAATTTTGGAAGAAAGAGAATATGAAGGGAGGTACAGTAAATGGACCGAAAGGGGTTGCAACTAGGGGCCGAAGGCACATTGCAAATAACCTTAAGTAATGCCTACAGTGCAACGCACGAGGTGCACTGACGGCACGACTCCCCTAAGAGGTACACTGTTCTGTTAATGCATCTGTCAACGAACTGAAAGCTAAAATTAACCAGAGTATTTTTGGCATCTTTTCACAGTTTTACTTTGATGCAAAGAGACAGCTGACACCGAGTACACACATACGCTTTATGTGTATGTGCAAGCAACACATTCGATGAGTGTGTGTGTATGTGTAAGTACCTTTTTACTGACAAACCGGTGCTGTGACTGAACTACAGATTAACATGGCAATGAGAACGATACGGACAATGAACCCCAATTTGCTACCGTGCGCAACTTTCTAACCTAACCTGTTCTACAGCGTATTCGTTCATCAATTACTGTTAGCCTGACAGCACCAGTCACCCCTGGCATTGCTAATTGAAAGTGGCCTTATGCCAGCAAGGGCACTTGCTAAAATAGTCATCGGTTAAGGGTCTAAATAGGTAAACTGTCCATTACTCGATACAATGAAGAAAAACAATGAAATGCAGATGTCTCTTACGCAAGATACAATGAAGAAAATGAAATAAAAATGTTCATAACTCAAGAGACAATGAAAATAACATGAAATAAAGAAGCTGCGACAGAACAACAAACAAACAAAAAACTTTACGTAGAAGGTCAATGACTTCATCTCGAACGGCAGAGGGGAGGTAAAGGAAGGGAGGGAGGAAGGGAGCGAGGGGAGGGAGGTAAGGGAGAAAGGGGGAAGGAAAGGGCGAGAAGAATGGGAAGTTAATAGAAGAGCGTTCATGACGAAAAGGAAAACGGACTAAAACAGCGCGGATGATAGAAAGAGGGAGAAGAATATACCCTTTGTGTTAAAAGATAGAGGCCACTTGTATGCCCTGTGACGTGATTACATCACTTTAGATGAGATTCTTGTAAAACAAATATTTGTGTGCATGTGATCACGAACACTCGTGTACGTACACACACACGTGCCATTTATCCATATAGTGTGTCAGTGAGAGAAGAGAATTTACATACATACTGTACACTGTACACTATATATATATATATATATATATATATATATATATATATATATATATTTGTCTATGCACAAACATGCAATAAACAAACACAACGAATCAGCTTACCAAACTTCCCTTTCAAGACAACGACTCGTTGTGTAGAAGAGGAGTAGGAGGAGGAGGAGGAGGATAGAAAACGCGGAGGAGGAGGAGGAGGAGGAGGAGTAAGAATGAGCACGAGACTTCTAAAAGGATGCGAACTGAAAGGAGAAGTCTGTGTCTTCTTGTCAAGTGTTAGCAGTGGCGAGCAAGTCCATTCGAGGGCGACTTCACGCTTTTGCCTCCCAACTGCCTGCCTTCGCGTCTCTTGTTATCACGCTAACAACTCCTCGCAGTAACAGATTCAACAACCTTTCCACAACCACTCGTTGCTGCGTAATCTAATCCGGTTTTCTCCGCTTTGTATCGGCGCAATCATCTGACGACGCGGCGTCAAAGACATGACGCAAGAACGCTCGTCTTTCAGGAGCGACGTCAACGCGCTTCTTCAGGTGACGCTCTTGATGGTCACGTGCTTCGAACACCTCAGGGGCATCGTTGTCATCACGCCCGCGCCCATTCGCCTCTTCAACGATACGGCAGGTAAGAAGACACGGCAACTGGGGCCAGTAAATGGATGTACACACGCGCCAAGCTTATGAAAATGGTTAGATTTGAGATCTGTTACAACTGTCTATCTATCTATCTATCTATCTATCTATCTATCTATCTATCTATCTATCTATATATATATATATATATATATATATATATATATATATATATATATATATATATATATGGACAACACAATTGTAAATGTAACAAAAAAACGCATGGATTGTGCAAATATAGAAAGACAACAATGTTAGCAAAATCTGAAAATTTATTAAATCATGCACAAAATCAAAGTGAACGTGTGATGCCATAGACGCATCACTAACTATAATGGAATTCTAAGTATTGCGAGGGTGAAAAACATTGTTGGAAAAGAAATTTCTATCAAAGTATCCATTTGTGATCCCCGAATGAAAGCAACTGAGGTGAGAGTAAATGTTCCTCGTCAGTTCTGAATCTGTGCCTGCCTATACTGAAAACCAGAAACGGTGGTTGTGCTTTCAGATTTTAATGCAATAATAGTTGATACGCCAGAAATGGTAGTTGTGTTGTGCGATTTAAATGCAATAACAGCTGATAAGCCAGAAACGGTGGTTGTGCTGTGAGATTTAAATGCAATAATAGTTGTATAGCCAGAAACGGTGGTTATTCTGTGCGATTTAAATACAATAATAGTTGATAAACCAGAAATGGTGGTTGTGCTGTGCGATTTAAATGCAATAATAGTTGGTGAAGCTGATGTTCTACCTGGAAGGTGTGGAGTGCACAGAGTGATTTAGAATGATAGGTAACCTGTAGAAATATGCTCTGTCAGGAGCTTCACTGTTAAGAATACAGTATGTAGTTTTAAATGAATCTTAAAAAGTTTATCTGCCCATCATTTTGTTGAAGCAAAGTTCAAGTTGAGCAAAGGGGTTCAACATGCGTCCATATAGGTACTGATGACGAGTGAGTCTGTAACACATTAGTGTGAAAAGACATATGAGGAGATGAATAAAAATGGGATAAAGTTACGATTGAATTGAATATAGAATTTAGATCAAAGGACAAGCGCTGGGACCTATAAGATCAATCAGCGCTGACGCGGAAATTAACAGGAGAAAATTTGAAAGGTGTAACAGGAGGAAAACCTCCCAGTTGCACTATGAATCAATTGGTAGGAGAGGGTGGAAACTAAGATGGAAAAAAGAGAATATGAAATGAAGTACAGTAAAAGGAACGAAAGGGGTTGGTAGCTAGGGGCCGACGACGGTACGCTGCAAAGAACCTTAAGTAATGTCTACAGTGCACCGCATGGGGTTCACTGACGTCACTACCCCCCTACGAGGAATAACGTTACATACGCTTAAGTGGAATTAGTGTATGAGCATAAAAATTTCAAGAGTGGATTCACTGTATCAAAAGGGATGCGTGCTTTTATGGGTACGTAGGAAAATATAATAAAAAAAAGTAGCTAGCGGTGGAACAATGAAATGAGAGATCTAGAGAAGAAGCTTCAATAAAGTAGCCCAAAATAAAGCTGGTAAAAAAAAGTGAGATATGCTTATTCTTTTATGAGTAAAAACTCAAGCAAGAAATTTATGGAGGCAGATAAAAGTAGAGCCCATACGGTTGCGAAGGAACAAACAAGAGGATATTGTTCGAACGTTTAAGGAATAATAATAAGCATGGAGAAAAGGGGTCAGTGGAGAAAAGCAAGTACTGTAATTTGTTTGTTTACCGATTTAGGCTTCCGAATTCTCTCCCTGCCCCTGTTTTCCGGACTAATATCATCTACCTCAAAGAGGCTTTAGGCTTATCACTCCCCTAACATTGTATTTGAATAATAAATCACTTTTATGGTTGTCAGATAAATACTGTGAGAGTTATGATTAAAGAAAATACTCTTTACGCCTCTACAATTCGGAGCTTTGAATTCGCACCTGCCAGTTACAATATCTATCATGGGTAAAATCTCTCTCTCTCTCTCTCTCTCTCTCTCTCTCTATATATATATATATATATATATATATATATATATATATATATATATATATATATATATATATATATATATATAT
The DNA here is from genome assembly GCF_040412425.1 of Macrobrachium rosenbergii. Classification (NCBI taxonomy): domain Eukaryota; kingdom Metazoa; phylum Arthropoda; class Malacostraca; order Decapoda; family Palaemonidae; genus Macrobrachium; species Macrobrachium rosenbergii. Next base: position 35,642,261 of record NC_089782.1, read on the forward strand.
ATATATATACATATATATATATATATGCAGAATCTACTGGTCACTTATACCAGACACATATGTAATTCTAATAGCCACAATGCCCTCTTAACTTCGCTCTTGGCGAAGTTAAGAGGGCATTAATAACTATTAGAATACATATATATATATATATATATATATATATATATATATATATATATATATATATATATATATATATATATATATATATAATATATATATATATATATATATATATATATATATATATATATATATATATATATATATATATATATATATATATATACATTTATATATAATATACATAACTACATACATACATATATATATATATATATATATATATATATATATATATATATATATATATATATATATATATATATATATATATATCCCGTACCTAAATATATAAAAAGAAATCTGCTGAAATGACCAAGTTAGGCACAAACCATTATTTATCTCTTTCACTCTCTCTTTGCACTGATTCAAAGTTCTACAGCCCCCAATAACTCCAGGATCACACTGCATTGGTCTATTGAAAGAAAAAGAAATTTACCCAAATTACGCCATTGTTCTGAATCTTAATATTCACCAAAAATATAAAATTACATCTTCATTTGTTTTACCTTTAAAATATGCTGCTTGGATTATTACCGATCAGCATCAAATTTTGATCTGATACATAACACATACAATAAATATATATATTATATATATATATATATATATATATATATATATATATATATATATATATAGAGAGAGAGAGAGAGAGAGAGAGAGAGAGAGAGAGAGAGAGAGAGAGAGAGAGAGAGAGAGAGAATTAAAACGCTACATGATGGATATCGGACAATATAAGGTTAACAACTTTACAACGTAATTAACCTAATCATGACAGGACGAACACGGATGCGTATCATTATCAGATAGATAGAGAGAGAGAGAGAGAGAGAGAGAGAGAGAGAGAGAGAGAGAGAGAGCTGGAAATGAATGCTGAGTGTTACCTTTAATGCGCAATCCTTTTGAAACCACAACAATCCAAAATAGCCTCACACTTTAAAACATCACTGAACGAGAATCCTAAACTTTCAAAAGTAAAATTTACTCTCGTTTTCCAGAGGAAAACTGCTCGGACAGCCTGACCGGCTTACCACGAGTATCAGTCGCTCCTGCTTCTATCAACTACACTGGAAAATTTCCAAGACAGTGGGTAAACAAAACTTCTGGAACCCTGCCAACAACAACAGCAGCAATAGGGTTAGACATCAGTGGTGAGCTGTCAACAGAAAGAGGTCCCGTCTTCACTGGAGAACTGGATTTTCCAAAACGAACAAGACAGACCCAGACTTCATCTACATCACAACAGGACCCTGTCACAACCACTTCCAAGAATCCTGACGACAGTTCAGTGGATGAAACCAGAACCCTCAGTTCTACGTTGATGCCCTTTACACCTACTCTCAGTGACTTCAGTTTCACACTGACATTGCCTGAAAGAGGACTGAATAGAATTACCACTACACCATACCCCTTGAAGATTCCCACATTTACGTCATCTGGACGAGAACTGAATACAATTACCACTACAACATATCCCTTTAAGACCCTTACATTCACATCATCTGAACTGGATCTGAATAAGATTACCACCACACCAAATCCCGTTGAGACTCCAAAAATGTCTGAGCCTAAAACGTATGTCTTAAATCTCAAACCTCTCTCTTCACACCCTAAAGATACTTCATACAAGCCTTTAGTGGCCCCTCAGACATTCACAATTAAATCAACCTTCCCAGTGAAAAGACACACATCTTCAGTCACGCTCGTAGATTCAACTGACACTGTAAGTCTGAAGAAGCCACTTGAGCTCAACAACAAAATCAAAGGCACATCGTCCAAAGACGTGTTAGAGAACAGCATCACACCTGAGTATTCACCAAAAAATTCTGTAAGTTCGAGCAAATACTCGGCCCTTCCAAGTAAATTAAATCTTCTGCCTTCTGATAAAAAGCCTTCTGTACATGACAAGTACACAGAAAGCCCAGATATAGCAACAGTTAAAGAAATAAAAGGCAATTACAGTTCCAAAAATTCTACCGGCAACGTTACAGATACACCACATGAACTAACATCCTTGATTACCACATCCTTTTTCGGCCTGATTTCACATGTAACTGCAGCTTTTGTGCCACCGCACCTTCCTGGAACAACTGAAGAACCTTTCTACAAGTCCACGAATGCAAACGTGTTAGCACCCAAGAACTCGACCTTGTCAGAATCCACACATCTAAACCTGTCCGTAGCCACGAATTCAAACATGTCAGAACCCACACACTCAAACTTGCCGAAAACGTCAGAACCAACGCAAGCAAACTTGTCAGAACCCACATATTCTAACTTGCCAGAAGAGTCTTCTGCACATTCCGGTCCCTCGGATCAGCTGATTGCTCCTTCGTTTGTCAACATCAAGAAAGCTGGGCCGGTTGATCCAAGATCTCTAGAGAAGGAACTGGACAGTGCACTTGCTTCTAGACTTCCATTGGCATTAGATCCTGACCTTTTGTACTTATGGAGGGCACGTAAGTCAAGTATTTCATTTCTTACTCTATGAATTATACACCAATGGTACTCTAGACAATTTTCACTGAGGTTATAAACAGCAAAATTGGCAGGATGTATCCTTTAAATCAAAAGAAATGTTATGTCTTAGGTTTTGGGTCCAACTTCTGATAAAAAGGGGAAAATATTACGGCATTCGCCTGTTTTGAGAGAGAGAGAGAGAGAGAGAGAGAGAGAGAGAGAGAGAGAGAGAGAGAGAGAGAGAGAGAGAGAGAGAGAGAGAGAGAGAGAGGATGAACTGGCTGAGTAGGAAATATTTTCTAAAAATTATTTGCGTACTTCAACCACATTACCAACACCCCACCCCCCCAACGTAACGTAAAATAAAAAATTCATTACATCTAGCGAATCTCCCCTGAGTCACTTTCCTGAACAGGGCCAAATGTCTTGCAAAATTTCCCATATCAACCAGAAAAAGTAATCCTCACCTACATGTCAACAGCAGCCCAAGGAAAGATCTAACTAACGAGATAGTTTCTTAGTTCTGCACCAGAAAATGCATTAGATAAAACCACCACAATAAGATGTTATTACTAAAACCAGTTATTTTTCAAAAATATACACAATACCTCAACAAAAACTAATAAATAAGGAACATCCGAAAGGTACTCGGAACACAGCATTCCGAAGGCTTGTAACCCTTGGCTGACATTGGAGAGAGAGAGAGAGAGAGAGAGAGAGAGAGAGAGAGAGAGAGAGAGAGAGAGAGAGAGAGAGAGAGAGAGAGAAAGTGGGGGTGTTACACAAAATCAAACTCTACTGACTATTTACATGCCTAGTATCATAATAGGCAACTTAAACAAACACAAACAAAGGAGGATCAGAACGAGCAAGGGAGCCGTTCCAAAGGTAAATCCTGCCTGCTACTACTAAAAATAAGTTATGTATATCTTAGTTTAACCAAACCACTGAGCTGATTAACAGCTCTCCCAGAGCTGATCCGAAGGATTAGATTTATTTTACGTGGCTAAGAACCAACTGCTTACCTAGCAACGGGACCTACAGCTTATTGTGGAATCCCAACCACATTATGACGAGAAATGAATTTCTATCACCAGAAATAAATTCCTCTAATTCTTCATTGGCCGGTAGGAGAGTCGAACGCTGGGCCATCAGCGTGCTAGCCGAGAGCTCTTCCCACCCCTCCAATGAAGAACTACAACAACTAAAAATACTACCACCTTTCTTTAATGAGCTAAAACGAAAATACTGAACAAAAAAATGCCATAAACTTCGAGCAAGCTAACATCGTCATCTTCCTCCATTCCAGCATACCTGCAGAGACTCAAACACACCAACCACGAAATGGTAGACGTGATCCTTCAGTCCGACGTCCGGACGCCCCCGGGATCAGCGGAATGTCCGCTCGAGTATCAGAAAGTCGTTCTGCTCAATCTCCAGAGGATGCTGGGTCTCCTCCTCCTCTCTCTGCCCCAGTCCTTGAAGGAGGTGGAGGAGATCATATGGGACCCTGACCTGGAGAATTATCTCTTCAGGCCACAAGGTAAGCAATTCCCTTGTGCTTTATATATTTGACTTACATTTTTATCTGTTTATCTATTAATTTGTTAATCTTTTATTTTCTTTTCTAATAACTGATTTCTTCTTTCTATATTTCCCATTACCTTCTGTTACTTCTTTCAAATGAACACCATGTTCTTTGGAAGCTTGGTTTACATGTCAACGGCCCCTGTGGGAGGCTTGTTTGTCCTATATGAACAGGGTTCATCTTCTGAATAATAATAATAATAATAATAATAATAATAATAATAATAATCACTGTTTTAATAGCTTTCCTTTCTACAAACAACTCTATTAACCGCCACCTTCGACCACGCATGCCCTGAGTGCAACACGCTGGCTTAGCAATAACTATCCAGTTTCTGGCAGAGTTTTTGGTCTCGAGAACAGAAAAAGCTCTGACTCACCAAACCTTTAAACCTACGCTGAACAGTTCAATAATAATCTGTATATGTGAATGATAATGATAAGAATAAAAGTAAATAATAGTTTTCTCTCGATTCTCGTAGAAAGTTCTGTTCTGTTCGACGAGAATGAAGTCATTAGTTAAGATGCACATACTCCTTTACCTAGACTTGGGGACCTTGAAGTCTGGAAGTCTAGCTAAAAGATCCTTATATCAGCGTCTACTACTATCAAAATTTGAATATCTATATATATATATATATATATATATATATATATATATATATATATATATATATATATATATATGAGAGAGAGAGAGAGAGAGAGAGAGAGAGAGAGAGAGAGAGAGAGAGAGAGAGAGAGAGAGAGAGCGCGTTTGCCAACACCTCATCAGGGCAGGAAGACTTTCCGTTGGCTCTCTAAACAACCTTGCTAACTGGGTTACCATAATATTTTCTGAAATAAGCACCAATAGCTGATAAAGTTTTTTTTACATGTATAGTCAATTAAAAAAATGAACGCACTACATTTACTAACTTCAAAATTGGCTGTCGACAGATTTTTGAATCGTTTTATGCATGTATTTAGCATACTAACTCCGGCAAATGAACTGCCTAAGTGCTCTAAAATTAACTATAAATGTGACCGTAAAAGATCACCTTTGGATATATTTCATGAAATTGGGCCAGTTTCTATAATGAGAAAATATATTCGTCGACCCCTCACAGGTGTTCCTACATCTGGCTATTTCACTGGCAGAAGCACCAATACCTTGTCAGTATTATCAATAGTGCTTGCAATGGTTTTATTTGAGAGAGAGAGAGAGAGAGAGAGAGAGAGAGAGAGAGAGAGAGAGAGAGAGAGAGAGAGAGAGAGAGAGAATGGGCTACACACAAAAACAAAATTCTGGAAGCGAGATCGTAACCAACAGACTGCATGGCAACATCTCTCTAAACAAGCATAAACAAACTGCATGGCAACTGTTCATTAAACCACATTGCAACAAACAAGCATAAACAAGACTACATGGCAACTGCACATTAAACCAGTGCGTAACCAACAAGCATTAACAGACTGCAGGGCAACTGCTCATAAAATAAGATCGTAACGATCAAGCTAAACAAACTGCGTGGCAACTGATAAGTCTTGAAATACAACATAAACTACTTTTTAAATGTCTTGTTTCTTGACTGTAATAGTACTCAGCATGGACTACAGAATTGCATGATATCATACTAAACAGCAGTTATGATACTCCTCTTCTGATTGCGGTACAGTAATCGCCACACTGGTACACTGGTTTTACCCTAATTCTAATTTGTCCACATTAACCTTGAAGTAAACCTAAATCTAATTTGATGCCAACTTACAAGGTTAGGGTTATGCTTCTGCATGAAATTTCTAACCTTCCAATACTAACTCGCTTCAAATTTTTACTTTTGAATGTTTCAGTCAATCATAAGCAAGAGTTTCACAACCTTTCCTATAATTTACTAAATTTATTTCCATATGTTTACATATTGACGTAAATGAATGACAGGGCCATGCAACTCTGAACGCAATTTTGATAAATAAATGAATCTGTTCAAGCCCCACTGAGAGAGAGAGAGTGTGTGTGTGTGTTTTACTTCCAATTCCACTTACAGGAAAGGTCATACTGGATGTGACCACCTGCAAAGGCAGCTGCTACACAATGGACTCACTAGGAATTTGCAGGGAAATTTTCTACTGCAAGGATGGAGCCACGCCAGGTATAGCTCCGCGGTTAACCCCAGAGCAGCTACAGAAATTGCTTGCAGCCGCAAGTGGCTAAATAAAAGGAAGGTTAGTCCACATTCAACTGCACCCAAGCTCTGGGCTAAATATATAACAACCTAAACCCTTGACTGGACAAAGTTTTAGGTCGGCCAATTACAATCAACAGAAAAAGGATGACATGCACATACATTTGGTATAAAAAAAAAATCAGTTTGTTAAAAACTCTCTTCTAATGAGTCTCTCCTTTTCATCCTCAGTTGTAATGTGCACTTGTACTACCTTCAGCATCATTATGTTCATGTTGATACATGGACGCATCAACATCATCATCACACAACTCAAAGGATTGCAAGGCGATGTATGGAGCTGGGGAGATCCAGGATTAGCAGTATCACCACCCTTCACAACATTTTCTGCTCAACTAATGGTCCAACCACTAGAAGGGCTAAAGCCTGATTTTTGCAAATTACTAACTCATCACCATCCAACCCTGAATGTGGCCAGAATCACCAGGATATGGACTAGTCTGGAAGAACTAGGATTAGCAGCTCCACGAAATCCTATGGACAACCACCCTTCCTCCAAATCACAAAACTAAGGCTTGTTAAGTTCCCAATTTTACTTATGGTCCAGCTAAGCCATATGAATGAGTTCCCACAAATTTCATTCAAATAAAATGGTGCAAAATAAAAGTCGACTCATATGAGGATAGCCGTACACAACCACAAAGCTGATATTGGACCTCTTATGAGGTCTGCCTGACTCAAAAGGTTAAATGAAAATGAAAATACTCTGTGAATTTGGTCAGAGTCAAGCATTAACATATCCCTAAAGACAGTGTATCATTATTATGTAGCTGAATAATACCACAAAGTTAAAAAAAACCACACCTACAGTATATCAATTTCATCACTCAGACCTTTAATATTAGGGCTACCATCACTTACGTTCATCTCATCATTCCATATTATGAAAAACAATGGTGTAACTTACACTCAGCTCTGGCTGTGAAGCCAGACATCACTCTTGTTAAATTAACCTTTCAAACAAACACACACTATTATCCTTGTATAATATAGCACAAAAAAATAACATATTATCAATAATACCTAGCCCATTCAGTATCAATCCCTCAGGATCTTCACACTTTCTACAGGTCTAACATTAGCTTCTTACAAAATATATATTCTCAGTAATAACCAATTTGTACAGTGGAAAATCTTTCTCTTATGCCAGTTTCATCAACTGCACCTTTTAATCTATGAAATAGTCTAGAAGACTAAACGCCAACAGTATGATGAATTAACTGACACAGATAAATTACCAAATAGTGATAAACACTAGATCTTAAGTACAAAGAATATGTGTATTTGGATAATCAAAATACAAAAAATATATAAACATAAAAACAATCCATTTTTCATAAATAAAATTTAGGAGGAAGTTCTCTTTCATTAATCCCTGGAACCTTAACTTTATCGTTTGTTTTTCATGGAGAAATGAGCATTACAGCATGGAAGAGTCTCTCTTCTGTACTTAAGTCCAAAGCGGACCCACAGGTTTATAGGAAAATGTTCACAATGTTCCTTACTCTGATCCCTCTTGCTTGTGAGGCTAGCATGCTGGTCACTAAACAACATAAGAGGGACAAAATATGGGGATAATTATTTAACTTTAAAAAATTTCTTACCATCAAATTTTTGCTTCTTCATACCTTAGTGACAAATAACGCTGGTTAAGGTTATTCTGAAGAAGAGTTCCAAGAATTCATTACCACAACCATCTCAGTTGCAGAAAACACATCAAGGCAGTAGACCCCTAGCACAGGGATGGCTGTGGGAACGAAGAAAAGAAGAATAAGTAAGATGTAAACAGCCTCAAATGATAAGCATTGCTTACCTCTCTCTAGTGTTCAGGTTTACAACAAAGTTAACCTCCTCATAAAGATACGAATGATTCTTGTTATCAGGGATGTTTCAAAATAATAATGAGTGATAATTCAATTAAGAACAATGTTTACAATGAGAGAGAGAGAGACTTAATTCAATACTCACAGTACTGTAATGGTATAAATACTGACTCATAAAAATCCTAACAAACTGAAAAAATACTGTAGCACCACATATGATAAATGATCCAAAAGTACACAAACTTATTTTTCAAAAATCAAAACCAATTCAACACAAGTGTTTTCCCACGACAGGGAAAATGATTTATGAAGTCATCATGACCGTGAAAAATGACTCTATTAAACTTTATATGACTGCGTCTAGTTTTATTCCAGACGTCCACTAAGAGTTTATTTACAAGACCCACGTAAGCTTATTCACAATTTGTAAAGACTGACCACAGGAATGAGTCTGTTTATTTTTAATGAGGCTGAACGACAAATTCTTACTGCATTTGATAGGAGCTCTCCAGCTAGCATATGAAACTAGTTCAATTTGCATAGCCTAACCTTGCCATACCTTACCTAATAAGGCAAAACAAGGGACTTCACCTCAGATCCCTTGGGAATGAACTCAGCCTAAAAAATATAAGATAAAATATTGCTTAGTTTTAATACTGGTTATTAAAATTTGCTTTTTTCAGTATGAGATAAAATATCAAAACGTTTAAAAATGTATTAAATATACCAGTTCATTAGAATTTATAATTCAACTCCATTAAAAGTAAACCAACTCATTCTTAGGGTTATTCTTTACAAATTACAATTATGAATTACCTTACATAGATCTCTTAAATATAAGGCATATATATAGTAAGTCTTATCTACTGCACAGTACTGTACTTCCTTAGCCACTAAGGAAGCACTGCTTATTTGAATATGTAATATCAATTTACTTATTTCTAATTCACAAAAGATCTTAAAACTAATTCAAAACTAGTTTCAGATTTAATTTGTATAATACCTCACATTTAATTAACAAAATAAATACATCTGATTAACAGGTATCGTACACACCTAGAGGCCTTCAAGTGGTCATTATGCAAAGGCTTCAGATTTATAGGTTATTGGCAAATGACTTTGAACCTAATACAGAAATGGCCAGACATACAGGCCTACAGTAATGTAAGATGTATTTTAACACCTTACATAACAATAAAAAATATATTCCTACTTAATTCAGTCATTCCAAAAAGAAAATTACCCTAGAAAAGACTTTCCATCTTAATTTCGAGCTGGTTTCCATATTCAGCTGATAATTTAGAGGTTCACAGTTACTGAATGCATAAACTCAGGCCTGTAAGGACTAATTCCTAATATTTTTATACATGATGTGAAGTGCCTTCTTTTAAGTAACTATAATCAAGACAGTTTATATCATAAATGTCAGCATTTACTAAGCCTAAAAAGTAACTATATGCTATGCACTCTCATTTCAAAAGCCTAACCAAATTTCCGACACATTAATGCAGCCATATTAGTAGTGTCCATTAATTGGCCATATTAGTAGTGCCCATTAATTGGCCACTACAGGTTTGGTGAATGTGAAAATATGCTCGCAGGCCTATACACAGTAGGCCTAGGTTATTTGTCATGGACATAAATATAGACAAAGACATGGATATGAGACCAACTAACTGACCTTTGGTAGTGTCCATTACGTCATATTAAGCTGGCCATTGGTGGTGCCACCATATTGCAAACCCCGGCCATAAACTGCACCTTAATTGTCCATAATGTCATTAACCTAGCATAGGCCTATCCTTCATTTCCTATCTACTCAAATTAACAAATAGGCCTAAGGATACTACGTTATGTATGTAGCTTATTACTTTTTATGACCGACTCGATACAAAAACCTAATAAATGACAATGAATGCTCGTATCGGTTTATTTTATTCGAAATGAACTCCAGGTCAGGGTAGATATAAGCCGGCTGTCCGCGGTGAGCTAGCCTATGGCAGTTGACGTTTTTCTATAGAACTTTACCTGCTGAACAAGAATTTAAAGTAATATTTTGTGGCTCGGCTGTAATTAAACTGTAAATTATCTTTGAACTGGTGTGGTAAAACCCCATTTCGAGAATAGCTAACAGTAAGGAGACCCGTTAATTGGAATTAGTAGGTTTTTGGTGGGGTAAATAACTATTAGGGAAAAGGTTTCGATACCTTACTGTTGTATTTCCTGTTACATATGTCATTTGGAACGCGAAAAACAAGCGTAAAAAGAAGGGCGAATAAACGGATAGTGGGAGCCACTCCAAAGGCACTTTTCATTCTAAGCCTTAACACGCATGCGCTAGCTTTTGGTTCACCAATCAGCAGTTGCCGGTTGTCTACGCATAGCGAGAACTGCGAGCGACTGGCAATTGACGTTTTCCTGTTATTTCACTTGCTGAACAAGAATCTAAAGCAATTGCCTCTTGGCAGAACATACGAGCCTGCAGTCATCTTTAAAAATGCAGCGTTCTGCTACGGCGACCTATAGAGGCCACCCAAGTTGAAAGCGGAAACGGTGATGTTTTGTTTCCCGTCTACGAATGCTTCGAATAGTGCGCAGTGGAGCTAGACTTTGGCAACTGACGTTTTTCTATATTATTTTACTTGCTTTGCAAGAGTATAAGGTAATATTTTGCCGGTGGGCCGCTGCTAAACTGAAGAAGACCTTGAGCCTTTAAATCGACCCACTCCAGGTCAGTGCAGACAGAACGCCAGTTTCCAAGGGTCAATAAGACGTGCCGTTTTCAAGGGTCAATTACATTTCAGTTACAGCCGACCGACAAAATATTATTTTAAATCCATGTTCAGCAGGTAAAATAAGAGGAAAGCGTCAATTGCCATACGCTAGCTCACCGCGGGCAAGGTGAACAACCTAGGTCTATAGGAATCTTTCCAGCCTAAGTAGATACACCTTCAATAACAAGATTAACATTAAATCATCATTACAATCATATTATTTCAGTTCTTGAGATTTATATGCCAGTTTCTCACCTTGTTTTCCGTCGATTAGCGTAAAATCACAATAAAACATCACTCTTTTAGCGACGACTTTTTAATCAGTAAGTAATGTGGGAATATGTATTGTTTCTTCCTCCTCGATCACTTCATCAATCACACAAAATGTCTGCAAGTTTATTTAAGTTAGACACCTGTAATTATATAAGTAATGTGGAAATAATATGTATTGTTTCTCATCAAAGAGATTGGTATCTCTCCCCGACTTCATTAATGACGCCAAAAATATCTACTTGAAGAGTTTATTTCAGTTAAACATGCATTTTAATTCTTTACAGAGGCCCCTATAACACTGTATATCATAAACTACAAGATCTACAGTACAAGAAACCTGTTAAATCTGTAATGGTAAAACAAGATGTATTGTTTCCTCATCAAGCAGACGAATATGTCCCCAGGATTCCATCAATGGCACCAAAAAGTTCTACTTGATTATTGAATTTCAGTTAAACATGTATTTTACTTCTTTACAGAGGCTCCTATACCACTACACTTCGCACACTACAAGACACCTGTCCTGTAAATCTGTAGTTGTAAAATAAGATGTATTGCTTCTCACCAAGCAGACGAATGTGTCCCCCGAATTCCTTTAATGGCACCAAACAGATCTACTTGAAGAACTGATTTCAGTTAGGCGTGTGTTTTATTTCCTTAGAGAAACTTTCTTATAAGCAAATTACTTCAGTTCATCGGGCACGTGATATTCATCTCCAAATACATGAGAGTGTCGAGTACATTTGAGGGCAACGAATCGTTCTGTTGTGGTAATACTACTGTAGTAGCAGTAGTAGTAATAATAGATTATAACAATAACAGTAATGGTAGTAGCTCCAGCCTTTCCTCACCAAGCCAGAAAAATAACGATTGCCGATAAAATACAAAAGACAAAACTTACAGGAACAAACTAACAAGGAAAAGGAAATGTCCCAACATCAAATACTAAAATGTATTCATTCGCATCACGCGGCTGGGGATATCGTGTGTGACCCCTGATGAACTAGAGAGATTTAACACTTGTCGGACGCTGTAATTTGCCCTTGATCGATACATACGAGAATATTTACTAAGCAGTTATCTTTCTGAATCGTCACTGTTTGTGCGGGAGTTGGTGTGGTGATTATAAGCGACTCCAGCGACGAAAAACTGTCATTCTGGGGAAAGCTGCAGTCAGTGCTGTTGCCTCCGAGAGTCTAGAAAACGGGAAAGAAGTTAAACTATAACATTTCCTCAGGTCAGTAAAGAAAATGTTCTTATTTTCTGTTGCTAGACCTATAAATTCTATGTTGGACATTTATGTGCCCAGCAACTCAAAAGCTTTATATATATATATATATATATATATATATATATATATATATATATATATATATATATATATATATATATATATATATATATATATATCCACACACACAAAATTCTCGGATCGCTAATAGACTTTAAATTGGAAAGTTAATGAGTGCATTAGTCAAAGCAAACCAGTGTGCATTTTTTTCTACCTATTTATGCATTATTTTTATATGACCTCTTACTCTCCTCAACACCTTACCACACTCTGGACACCTTTGGATAGGGACCCATGCTTAATCTAAAACAACTTCCCATTAACACAAATGATTCTTTCATTACCAAAACTCGGTAGGCCGTCGACTCTCAGTGTAACTGAGAAACTCGCTCTAATTAAAGTCCATTAAAAAGTTAAACTGATTGACTGAAAGGGGAAATATGTTCAGATTAAAATACCCTAAGTCCCGTGTTATCCGCTGTTCCTCACTCGCTTGTCAACAATTCCATGGTTTGTTTTTTCTCTGGGAATGACAGAATTATCTTTGGGTTACATCAAAACACCTCCTTCATAAAATGAACGTGTCCTTTATCAGTTTACAGGGATAATAAATTAGTTGCTCTTAGAGCTGGTACAACATAAGGCAGGCTTAATGTAATAACAACATAAAGTTAAACAATCCATTTTTAAAAAAAATGAAATCTGTATAGACAAACGAATATTTATTTGTTCAAATTTTAAATCACAGGATCAATAAAACAAAAATGGTTTCAGTTTCAAATAGACACAGAAAAGAATATCAACATCATATTAGCATTAATAGACCAAGAGCTAATAGACTGTTCATAACATTAAATATTTTGCATCTGTCAAGTCATCATTAGGTAATCATAATGGAAACATAACAGAACAATTGTTATAACAAACATCATTATTCAGAAAATAACTGTTTTTACTTTTTTCGTTGAAAAAGTAAAAAATGTTCAGATATCAATTTGAATTTATGATTGGCAAACTTTTAAGAAAATGGTTTTAGGTTAATAAAGACAAATAACATAATTTTTGAAATAAAACATGAAAGAAATTTAAAAGAAGCGTAATTAAACAATACTTTAAGCGGAGTTAGTAAAAACAAAAAGATGTCATTGCCAAATAGACACGAAAGGATATGAGCATCGTAAGTTAGCTTTACGAGACAAGTCATATGCCTAGACTTATATAAGGTTAGGAATGGCAAAAGTCTGTTACCGTCATCATTAGGTCATTATAACGGAACTTATCGATAACAGAACAGATGTTATAAGGAACAACATCTATATTGAAAAGGGGCAAATGGTTTTTTCATTTTGTTTTTTCGAGTTGACGGTAAATAACTAGAGCAGATGTCAATGAAGGTACTCGTGATTGGCGGGAAACTTGTAATGCTCGCTTCCCACCAATGGTTTTGTTAATGAGTGTAGAGTACTAACAACATCATTTTGAAATAAAAAGGACGTGAACAGAAGATTTTAAAGATCTACCGTAATTAAGCTATCTGAGATTTATGCAGTATTACGATTAAGGTAAATGTATTTAGTGATTAGTCTATCACGACGCTGTATGTTAATTTTTCTGTGTTAGTTTCATTTACATATAATATTAGTCAAAGTTAATTAAGAAGATATAAGATATATCTGTAATCAGATCTGAATAATATATCACTATGAGCATCATGACCGAATCAAAATTAGCCCAGTTCTGAAGGAATACAAAGCACAAATTCAGCACCATATGATGAATCACTTGGCTACCGGATAAGACTAGTAGTCTAAAGATTTCTCTTAGCTTCCTTGTTTGAATCCATGGTCTTCGGAACGTGCAAAGCAAGCATAGGCCTAATAACCGCAGCTGCAACGTGAACTTTTGAGCTGTTTTGTTTTTGTGTTTTATTTGTGCTTAAGCTTATACTTTTATTTTATATTTCGGTACTTCAGTTTCGTCTCACTAAGTGAAAACACTAGTCTTGATCTCTTGACCTAAATACGTGAATGTAAGCGAATGGAATTTCTGAACGAACGAAGGTGCCAGCACGTATAACAATCATGAACCCCATAAGAGTACCATGAGGTAATATGAGAACAAGTGTGACTGTCATATGTCCAGAGAATATCTTGTCTTTCTAATAAAATCAGTATTGCTGCGTTAACCAACACCTGCAAAAGGAAAGGATGAACAAGGTGGAAACAGAAATTGGGTTATTATTCTTAGTACACAACAAAGAGTATTTCTTTAAGTTGTTCCTGACAGCAAACGACAGATCGTTGGTGTGCGTGGGAGTGTGTGTACGTGAGATAAACTTGGCTGAAATCATCGCGAGTCACGCCAGGCTTTGAGTAAAACAAGACTAAATTTTGCATCAAACTAAAGTTTTCTATAAAGAATAATTTACCAGCATCAACATCATGATAATCACATAGCCTAACGATCACTGAACAACTATAACATACCGTACTGTGTGTGTGTGTGTGTGTGCGTGTGTGCATAAACTTCAGCATTACCATCTAAATCGAAAAAAAATTATGCTCTTTCATATGAGGATTATTAAGTCTACATCTACATTACAAACCACAGTAATTTGCCAGGTGTTCGTGTAGGCACTCGCTTGTTTAGGAAATATCAAGGTCCTGCTCTTTAGAAACATCATGTGGATATATAATTAGTAAAATGGTGTCGTATTTGATATCATTAGCACATGCGCACTCGCACACAAACGTATCATATGGTCCTGACCGATTTCGACGGTCCAGGCATTTTCCAAAGGATTTCTACAGAGAAGAAGAAATTCACATTACGTACAAACTAGAGTGAATGCATAGTACTGAGCATTCAAATATACGAAGAATGCAATAACCATTTAAACCTGGCTTTGCGGGAGTACGACGCTACACATAAATCTCGTTTTAGCGGGACACCTGATTTAGATTTTATCTTAATGGGAAATTATTAGCATATCGTTTTACTGTCCCTTGGTCTAGGTTTATACACTTTCATTTAACATCTGTACCTTTGATATATTTGAAATGAACGGATCGAGTTTTTTCATCTTAAGATATTTAAATTCGTGTCAGTTTTCTCTCTATCGTGGACTCCTCTCCTGTGTACAGGTTATGTGATTCAGTTCTCCTCCCCAGAGACGTACAATCAAAGATTTTGTCACGATATTGGCAGAAGAGTTCTTTAAGAGTGCTAGTTTGTTTGTAAGCTTGTTCTCAATTGTCACATTAATGTTGGTTTGAAGCAGAAGAGGAATATCTTTTAAAGCTATTACAATATGGCGGTACGAGTAATCTTTTGTGACTTGTGTTCATCTATCATCACCATAAAAATTTTTTTTTTTTTTTTTTTTGGTGTGCGGTGGCATTCTCGATGCATCGACCGATCCAGTATCAGGGTATTTCAGTTTCGTACTTGTGCTCCTAGTAATATCTATTTTATCATTAATATATTCATGACTACATACACAGAACGCTATTGAGAAATATGTACGAATACTGATCTCTTAACTGCGTTGCCGTGTCCCCCGAATAAAAGTTAACATATACGGATATATAGGTTGGTTTTCTCTATACGCCAAATCTAAACTAAGTGTTATTTCCGTGAATACGGTATATCAAAAAGGGAAAGAATAAGTAATTTACCATTAACGCAGTAAATATCAATCGATGGTACTAATTCCTTCATCTCTCAAAGAATGTGTTGTGTCGTGACTGTCGACATATTCGTTACTCGGACAAATACAAATTATATATATTGATAACGTATCTAAACCATTTCACGTTTGCTAGAGTAATGTTCCTTAGTGTCATGCTCTCAAAAAATTCCGTGCCTAAGTTACTGAGGGTCGCTGTTTCGGCTTGTTATCCGTGCGTCACCTGCTCCTAGGTGCTAGTACTGTACTAAACATAGCGGAGGCTCTTTGGGACGCCGTGTTTAGTACCAGCACCTCGAGGATCAAGGTTATATACACCCATTTCTGTATCGCGTGGTCGACAAATTATATTAATGAACGATGTTTTCGTGCAGCCGTCTACTTTACATTTGCTATACGGCGTATAGTACTAGCTCCTCGGAGTAGGTGACAGGTAGATAACAAGTTATAGAGGGTTTCCCATGAATAAACCAAGTCTTTGAAGGCAATAATTCCGGTTAAGGTCAAATTTACAATGCTTTACAGAAAGTCTAATCTAGTCTACTTGGGCATTCTTACAGAGTGGTATGTCAAACTGTCCATCTAGGGTTTCAGATTTAAGGTCTAACAAATCATCATTCAGTACTTTAGTGAATAATATAATGTTGAAACCTACAAGCTTGGAATCACTGTTTTAAATATATATATATATATATATATATATATATATATATATATATATATATATATATATATATATATATATATAAAAAATTTTCCATGATAAATGTTTTACTCTATTTTTGCAAGCCTTCGCACACTCAACCGCAGTACTGTCTTTACTGGGAACACAGGTAAACTGTGGTTTATCTTAAAAATAAATTTTAATGATGAACAGCAATATGCACAATTTATGCAATATACATAATGTATGCAATATACATGATTTATGCAATATGCATAGTGAGCTTCGTACAAACCAGGGTAAGATGCAAAGCAAATTTTAGTAATTCAATTCTCCTGCCGTTTTGGGCAACTCGGGAACACAAGTGTACATATAATATCGTATATATTAAATAAAAATATAATATATATATATATAAATATTCATATTTATATATATATATAAACGCCCTTAAGAAAACGTTTAGTTGATAGAATATCATTAATATATTTTCATATATGTTCAAAATTTTTAGTTGATAGTAAGTTAAGGCATGTTATTATCAACTTTGGTTTCTGTTTTTATGTTCAATTTAGAATCGATTAATCTCAATGCTTGTTATTCTCTGTGATAAAAATTCATTCATATATATATATATATATATATATATATATATATATATATATATATATATATATATATATATATATATATATGACAACCGTCACAAGTCACTAATCATCTATATCATTAAAACCATTGATGAAACTAAAAGCATTTTTTTAAATACGATTTTCAAATCATATCCTTTAAAATCCATTACCTGCACATAACCGATTTGATAACTAATCTCATCCAAACTGTGTCAATAAATCGTTTATACAGTAAATAAAGAATAAATGATTCGCCATTAAAAGTTCATTTATCACTCTCGCCCTGACTTTAGTCGATAGAATATTATTATAGGAGCATTTGCGTTTCTGTATTTTTTATCAGTTCAATTTAAAATCGATTTATAGTTCTCATTCTCGTTCTACTTCTTGTATATGTATATATATATATATATATATATATATATATATATATATATATATATATATATATATATATATATATAAATATACACACACACACACACACACACACACACGGGCGCTAATCATCTATCATCAGCCATTTATCATGCTCGGGTCATTTCATTAAACTTTACCGGAGAGTCAGCGAGTTCATCTCTTAATTTGTCGGTCTAAATAAAACCAAACTCTTGACCGAAATATAACCAAACTCAATGGAGTCATTCATCACGGCCGTGATGTCCTCATAAATCTTATTTCACGACGTTTCACTTGCGTTCAATTGGCTTTGAATTTTTTAAAACCCTTTACTCCCGGATCGTTTATCGTATGTGGTTTATTTTACGTTTAATTGGAATTTTACGAATCATATTTAGACCATGATTTTGAGTTTCTCGTCGCGAAAATCTTTGAAGCTTAAGTTTTTTAGGTGAAATATTAAGATATATTAAGTTGAAATATATTAAAATAAAATATTGAAATGATGTTAATACTTTGGCGTTGCAACGGCACCCCCGGAACTTTTGTGACAGTTCACTTCATGAATTCACGAGTTCTCATTTTTCAAGTGTGAAATCACGCTTTATGGACTCCATCGATACCGCCATCAAGGAAAGAAACACTTATAATAGCTACTAATGTTGCAGGGGTGTAAACCGTAACGGTTTGTGCTTTGTAAAGCAGTGACTAAACATGCGGCGTGTTTGGTTGTAGGCTAGGTCTAATTGCATCATGATGTTTATTTTCACAACCTTAAGAAGTTTTTTTTTATTACCTGTTGCTGGAGCATTAGCAAAGTCTTTTAAAACTAAAATACAGCGATTGTGTTAAATGTATCTTGTATGATACAATATATTTTGATACCCTGTATTCAACATGTCTCAAATCTCGTACCAAAAAATTCCAGTAACCTAAATCATGTTGGTTGTTGCCTTAGCTTGTGTTGATGCAATATTGACTTGTTTGCGTATTTTACTCATTTGATGAGACAAAGGTTTTTTTTTTTTTTTTACCCTTCTTGTATCCATATAGGCTAGGCCTTATCTTGTAACTTTTGGGGGCCCTCATTCAAGCTAAGTCACCTAGTGGAAGGTTAGGTCTAGGCTTATTTTGGGTATGAAAAGCAAAAACGCAGAAAAACATCAAGGGTGAAATAGGCCCGTGTTAGAAAAAACAAGAGAAGCAGAGGAAAACGTGTGCTGCATGCTTGTAATCTCGAAAAATCATAAAAATCCTAAAGCAAGAAAATACGCTAATACATAATTACAGGGATGCAGTAGGCTACATCGTAACCTAACCTTCCTTAACCTGATCTGATCAAGAGCGCAACATCTAACCTCTTGTAGGGCTTTCTATCATTTGGCCCTTGTAGTCATGCCTAAAAATCATTACAGTTGTGTGGACATGGATACAACCTAACCTGACTGAAAGTACTGCATCCTATCTGACTGGTGATGGCTTTGCTCCCCTAGACCCCCTTAATGTTGTATAAAAATTATACAAGCCACAAAATAGAAGGGAAAGGCTCATTAAAAGCAGCCACTTTGGCTAGAGATGAAGCTGAGAAGAAGCAGCAGCAGTTTTCCAGTCAGATGTAGCACCCTGCCCTTTGATCAGTCTCGATGGTTAAAATAGGTGAATTAGATTTATTTTATTTCCTTTATTTTCAGATGCAAACCGTCATTTTTTGTGACTAGATTAGCTGTTGCAAATGGGTTAGTACATTACTTGTACTAAAGAGGAAATGGGCAAGTGTGTGTATTTGTATGCTTGGTACTTAATACTATACACATTATTAACAAACCATAGAGTAGTGAAGATGAATACTGTATCATTAACTCTTTCACCTTAAGTAGGAGAAAAACTCTATAAAATTTTTTTTGTCCACAGACTTGGAGTTTCTTGAAACTTGGAAACCTCATGAGAAATGGGTGCTTGTTGGCACTTTCTTTGGGTTCTGGCATTTTGGCTTCATGTTGTTAGTGCTGCAGGTGACAATGGTGGGGATGTAACCACTTTAGCTGAACATCCTGCAAACAACCAAAGTGTTTCTGAGAACCCTGGAAATGGTTGTGCTGTCTGTAAGTACTGTATTGTATAGTTTTGCCAGGTTTTGGTCCCATTCCAAAACTGTATCTTTATGTAATATTAATTTTTCATAGAACCTTCTCTTGAATTGCTCTACTTAAGAATCAGTGAAGAAACCAGAACTGATGGTGTATTCCCAGTATTTCATCATGAAAACCCATACTGTACTCTATGGTAGCCTACATCTGCAGGAGGGCCACCCTCCTGATACAGTCCCTGTACTGTAGTGGAAGCTGGTCTTTGTCTGTTTGTCTAGTGTTGGAATCATACCTGCAGTGTCATGTCCCTTTTGTTATAATCTTTAATATCATTCTGGAATAATTTATACTTCACTGATTGGCTGAGTTCAGTTGCTGTACTGCCACAGATAATTATAGTGTTTTTGCTTTAGATTATTCCACTCTTTATGGTTGTGGGCAGCTGATAAATGAACCCATACACCAGTTTGGCAACCATATTGACATTGTATTTTCAGATGTTACAGGCATTTTATCTTTTGGAGAAATTTGTTGGTGGGCTCATTTGATCATAATTTCGATTAAGTTAATGTGGAGATGGATCAAGTTGTTCCTGATGTTATACAGTACTTGAAAACACAGGCCAATTGAGATTGTATTGACTGTGATCCTATGGAACTCAGTTGGAGCAGTGTTTATAGAAATCCGAAGAGTATTCCGTTTAAATGATCATCCTAGCACTATTATCAGATCATCTTAGCACTGTTCTCAAGAGAATTCCCTCTAAAATCCTCAAGTTTCATCTTAAAAGTAAGTCATGGCTTAATGCTGCATGTAAGCTTGCCTACCATGGAAAACTAGAAGCCCATCATTTATGTAGGAACACTCGAGTTAAGGGACTAAATCTGTCCTCGTATTCCTCACACTGTAGGCTGGTTTCAGTTACCCTTTTATAACTGGTTTAGAGAAAGTAATCTCTAAGCATCTTTGTAGGTTTGTTGAAGATAATAACCTTCTATCAGCATTACCTTTTGTTTTGTAAAGGCCTTGGTACTTGTGATGGACTCTTGTCATTATCTGCTGCCTTGCAGAGTGCTGTTGATTTAGATTTTAGTGCAGCCTTTGACAGAGCATTATGTATAAGCTAAGATTATTGAGATTTGGTGGCTGTTTTATTGATGTTTTAAATTAATTTTTAATAGGCACAACCCAAAGGGTTTATGTTGTTGGACAGTATGGTAGCTTTAGTCATGTCACTTCAGGTGTTCCTCAAGGTAGTCTTCTTGGACCTTTGCTATTATCTGTACTAGTGACATATGGAAAAGCCCGGAGAACAAACTGATAGAATATTCCAGTGATGCTACCCTTTTAGCTCTCCCCACCTTAAGTCTGTGGTTGCAGAATCCTTGAATAGAGATTTGGCAGGTATTTATGGTTGGAGTTGGCTTTAGGGCATGAGCTTAACCCTTCTAAAACTCAAAATATGATAGTTGATCCAGAACACCTTTGCCTTTGCATCTTAATTTTTGTACCTGTAGATAGTATGGTTTTAAATGTCAGTGACTTAAGATTTAAGTTGTTACTTTTGATAATAAATGAACTTTTGAGAAGCATATACACAGTACTTCCTTTGTTTCTCAAAAAGTTGGTATCTGGTGGAAATTTTTTCAAGGTTCCATGGTGAAGATATTATATTTAAATGTTTTAACTTTTTTCTTCCTTGATTGGATCTTCAGGTGCTGACTCTCATCTCACACTCTTGGATAGAGTTGTGTAATTAGCCCAAATTTATTTTGTCAACACTTAATGTTGACTTGTGCCATATATGTAAAGTGAGTTCATTAATGTTTGTTACATAATATGTACTACACTTGGCTGTTATTCCAAAGGAGGTTAAACAGGAATATAGCTTTCCTCTTAGCTTTAGCCGTTACTTAGTGTTTGAATGAGCCCCGTGTTGAATCGCACACATTAAACAACTGGTTGATCATTACTCTGTCTTCCACATTAGGTTTTGTATTTAAAGTGCTAGCTACTCTCATTCCATTAAGCATCACCAAATACATTGTGTACAGTACTTGCATTACCTTTGCAACTGTCTAGCAAGAAAAGGTCTTGTCCTTGTCTTGTATGGGCAGCGAGATGTCATCTGAGAGAAATTTGGAGCTTATCAAGCTCCAAATTTCCCTACAGGTTTCAGTAATGAGGAGCCTTCCATGCTCCAAATTATCCAAAAGTGTATTACCATCCATCTCTGGGTTTCAAGCATCCAGGATATGTCATAATGGTCATGAGTTCAGTGCCACTGCAACTCCATTTACTTTTAAACTTGACATGGATTTAAGTTCATTTCTCAGCATGACTACATGAAGATCCCCAATCCACATTCTCTCCAAGTTTTTCCTGGAAGATACAGCCCATGGGTACATGAGTCCATATTCAGTTGATCCTAAGGTAGCAATAGTTTTGAGTCAACCTAAACAAAGTGGGGTGATTAGGAAGTGGGACACATTCATCACCCTCTTTATCCTTTTAAAGCATCCCTTTACCTCTGCAATATATGTCGATAGCCAAGGTTATCTGTCACTGCGCCTTACAAAGATAAGTATTCTTTAGTAATTTCAATGCCAAGATTCCATCTTGCCAAAGCAATCAGTCAAGCTGTCTGAGACTAATGATTTTTTTTATACAGAAATAAAATTAATTTTTCCTAATACAAATGCCCCCCCGCTTTTTTTTTTTTTTACAGAAAATATATGCCCTCCTCCTAAGCCCTTACAAATAGCAATTAAGACTACACAGAAAGTGATCAGTTTCCAACATGGGGAGGCACTCAGGTTTTGGGATTCACCCCCACAAAGGTAGAAAGGGAAAGTTTTCCTGTGGTGGGACATATCTGGAGATTGCTGCTACTGCAAATTTAGGTTATCATAAAGTGAAGGATGTGTATGTGAAAAAATGAACAATTTTTAAACTGTTAAATTTTTTGTAGTTGAGTGCCCGGAGGACGGGCTGTTTCGTGATCCATGCGACTGCAGCAAGTATTACCATTGCTATTCTGGAATTGCTCATCATAAAACATGTCCTGAAGGAGAGTTATGGAGCCAGCAACTAAAGGTATGAAAAGAAAAATTTACCTCTCACAATTATATGTTGTTCCATTTCTCAGGTGAATTGCAAACTTTAGTAACTTTGTAAATAACTGTTAGTAAATGAGCCAAACATGATACTGAGCTACTGATGATGCCTTCAGTAGCGTTGTCATAACCTTTATCTTTGAATTTAGTGATGTCAGTGTGGGTATCATGAATGTATATGCCTCCTGTATGTGTTATTCATTATTCATATTAGTTAAATAGCTAACTTCAGCCAGAGAATACAGCAATCACAGTTTTCTTCTTTCCAAGATAGGTCACTATTTCAGTATGTTACAATTATTGTGTAAATGAAAGCCAGGCCTTGAGGAGGCTTGTTTTGAGGTTGGCCTTGATGTTTGTCCAGGGATTTTTTAGGGAATTAAAAATTACACACTTTGTGTTGTAGGAAGCATTATAGGGCAGTTTGTAAATTACTTTGCCAAAAAGGAAAATTAGAAAGACCATTTGAAATTATGTCGTCTGTTTTAGGCTTGTGACTGGAAAGGAAATGTCAAGTGCACTGGTGATCAATTAATCTTAAACACAAATGAAGATACTGATGTCCAAAGAGCTGTAGATACGAGGTGCAGCAGCAGTGGCAGCGAATTTGTCAGTGTTTGTTACTATTCAAGCTGGGCTTACGGGAGAACAGGTAAGCGAGCCCAGACTATGTTATTTATATGTATTACAGTGAACCCCCGTATTCGCGGGGGATGCGTACCGCACCCCCCACGAATAGCTAAAATCCACGAATACTTAAAATCCCTCTAAAAACATTTAGAACTGCCCATTTTGATAGTTTAAAAACAAGAAAACCCATGTAAAAATGCTTATACCTGAGTATTTTAATATTTTTATCACAAAAAGTGCATTTATTCATGAAAATTATATGAAAATATAGTAATCAGTGGATATTTGTCAGTGAAAAATACTGCGAATGGCGGAATTTTCCACAAATAATGGGTAGATAGGTTCCACAGAGAAACCCGCGAATGCGTGAGTCCGCGAATCGTGAGAACGTGAATACGGGGGTTTTACTGTATATTTAAAATAAAATTGGAGACTAAAACCCCAATGCTCTATGACTACTTCTGGTGTGTTGACTCCCTTTCCATACACATTCAGATAAGAGAAAAAGCCTTACCGTCTTCATATCTGAGTTTCCGAGTCCCTTTAGTGTGTCGGTAGAAAAGGTCATTCTAAGTATTTCTGGTGGTCTGTGCATACATGTTTTTTTTCTGAAACCTAATCAATTCTTGCTTTTCCTTAATTTACTTTTTTTTGCTTCTTCAGTCTATATCACTTTTCATTTCGTTTTATGGTGATGGTTTTGCTGTAATTATTTGCAATCTGAATTCTTTGGTCTAAATTTAATTAAGTGTACTACAGGTTTACCATCCTTTATCTGAAATTCTAAAACTTGGAAACCTCTAAATACAGTACTGAAATTTTCTTTTGTGGGGGCTAGAGCATTGTCATAAGGTCTGAAGATTGATTTAATGTAATGTGGTTTATAGTTCCACTTAGCGTGAAAATTCATGCGTTTACCCTGTACGTATACTCTTGAATCTTGCGAC
This sequence comes from Macrobrachium rosenbergii, assembly GCF_040412425.1. Classification (NCBI taxonomy): domain Eukaryota; kingdom Metazoa; phylum Arthropoda; class Malacostraca; order Decapoda; family Palaemonidae; genus Macrobrachium; species Macrobrachium rosenbergii. Next base: position 35,666,986 of record NC_089782.1, read on the forward strand.
TCCAAAACAATTTTTCGATTAATTTTAGTGAATGACTTGACTGTAATTTATTGAAGCTAGTTTTGAGTTTCTTCGGTCTTGTTAAAAGTTGTAACTTTGTCAAGAAAGTGTTGGAAGCACCAGCAGTTATCAACCTGAAGCGTTCCTACTGCTGATAAATATAATATGGAGTTGAATAAGGATAAATCTCACTGCTGTAACCAGAAATCACTCCCACTGAATGCCTCCTAACAGTTGTCATACTCGTGTAGAGTCTCCCCAAGTTTGTGCTCTCTTACCAAACCCCCAATACTTTTCTGTAAAGACTGAATTTTTTCTCTTCTTTCAGAGCAAACATCCCTTTCTAACCTTCATGACAGTTACAGAAAATTTATTATTACAGTAGTGGGTTAGATATATATCTAATTTTTCCATGTCTTGTCAAAGGTAAATCTGTATGTTTATACTGTACGTATTAGTCTTATAAAAAAAAAAAAGGAAGGCATTTACATCCAGTCTTCAAGAATCAAGAGTAAACACTGGTAAGCGCGTGATCATGGAAAACTCAGAGGCAGTTTCACACTTGTTTGTTCCTCTGAGTATGTGAAATTTGTATTCTGTTTGATTGACAGAGCACCTTGGATTTTTTTATATTTCTGGAAAAAGAAAGCACAGCAACCGAGTCGCGAACGGGTGAGCGGTAGCTTCTGGCACCACTTATCTACCTGCTGCACATAACTAGCTTGTTAACGAGATTTAGCAATTGTTCCAGCTATCACAAAAGACACTCCTTTACAAAATCATATGGTTTTTATATTAGACAACAATAATTTGCATATGAAAAGTTACTGCTTTGTAGTCTTTCAAAAGCGGTCAACTTTTCCTTTGAATTTCTTATGTTTCGTGGGAGGTACTTATCAACATGAAATACATATCTTGATCTGTGTGTTTTATCTGCAGTCAACTACTGATTGTGTACTTCGACTCACCAGATATTTTTTTCTGCTGAATGATTTACACAGACTGTTTCAAAAGACAGCCTTAAACAAAGCAACTCATTTAAAACTATCACATTTGTGTTTATAAGCAGCATCTGTCATTACCACTTCACATAAGTAATATAACCATACCATTGCACAAGAAATGTTACCTTTTTTTGCAATTTATATAAAATATTAAATCCATGCAATAAATATATTTATTAACTTTGTTTTTACAGGTACTGGTCAGTATACTGTGGATGACATAGATCCAAATTTGTGCTCACACCTTGTGTATGCCTTTGCTATTCTTGATGAAGACACACTCACCATCAAAGCTCATGATCCATCGTTAGACCTACCAAGTGGTCTTAATAATTATAATAAGTTCACTAACCTGAAGAATCTCAAGCCAGGGATTAAAACTACATTAGCTATTGGAGGGTGGACTGATTCTAAATCATCAAACAAATATTCCAGGCTTGTGTCGTCTATTGCTAGTAGACAGAATTTCATAACCCACGTGATCAAGTTCTTAAAAAGCTATAATTTTGATGGCTTAGATCTTGACTGGGAATATCCACAGTCAGGAGATAAAGCCAACTTTGCACTATTTGTGAAAGAACTGAAGACAGCTTTTCAGCCTGAAGGCTTGATACTTACTGCTGCTGTAGGAGCCTCAGAAACATTAACTGTATCCTCATATGATGTTCCAACACTCAGTCAGTATTTAGATTATATTCACCTGATGACTTATGATTTTCATGGTTTATGGGAGGCCAGTGCAGACCATCATTCCAAACTGTATAATGATAGTGGGAAACTGGATGCGGATTCTACGGTTAAGAATTGGATAGCAAGTGGTGCTTCAGCCGGAAAACTTGTATTAGGGGTTCCTTTATATGGGCTTAGCTTCACATTAAGCACTTCACAAAAGAATCCACCAGCACCAGCCTCTGGAGGAGGGAATGCAGGTCCCATAACACAACAAGCAGGTTACCTTGGTTATCTTGAAATATGTCAGTACGTCAGCATTGGTTGGACAGTCATGAAGGTAGGCCAGTTTGGTATTCAGCTCCTTTTGGCATAAGTGAGTGTTAACCATTACATGAATATCGTTTAGAAAGTTTATGTTGTTTCATAGAATTTGTTGCATTAGAAACTAGGTATGATGTGGTTTCATTGAATTTTTATTATTCATGCATATTACTTCTTGAAAAGTACTTATTCAGATATATGTTTAATTGTGTTTATAAGGACTGTGAATTTCATCTCTTACTTTTTCGTTAACTTTTTAAAGCATTTTTATGAAAAAGACTTGATTGTAGTTAGGTCTTAATACATCCTAATGATTAATTACTATGTGAGGTCCTAACAGATATTTTCCATGACCATTGGTACTGTAATTTGAAATCCGAATATATTTAATGTTCCATGTAAGGATAATGTGAGGTTTTAACATATTTTCCATGATTAATGACTCAAGGATTTTTTTATGTTCTCTTATGGTTTTTACCGAGTTTCTTGGGTGTTTTTAATTTCAATAAGTTATAATGTTTTAAGATAGCAGTTGCTGAATAACGTAATTATTTTAAAAATTTGAGAATGTTGTGAGTTAGAAAAATTTAAAGTGTTTTTTGATAAATATTCAGGCCAAGATCATGATATTGTTGTTGTGGTGTATATCACCATTGCTGCACACTTTGAGTGTTACGGACTATTTTCCATTATATTATTTGCTCTTTTCCTAGAGTATCTCAACCACATTACTAAATATATAATTTTTAAATTTCAGGACAGCAGTGGAGCAAGAGGCCCTTATGCATATAGTGGGAATCAGTGGGTTGGATATGATGATGTGGATATGGTGCGTATCAAGGCTCAGTATGTTAAAGCGAAGGGGCTTGGAGGAACCATGGTTTGGGCTATTGATTTAGAAGACTTCAAAGGAGTATGTCCTCTTGGAAGGTATTACAGTCTCTATGGCTAATTTAAGAGTTCAGTTTGTGTTTTTATTCGTATGGTTTTGGAAATGTATTTTTCTGTGGCACCTTAACTTAAACATTTAGAAGGTCTCTCCTCCCTCCTTGTAAGTAACAAGATCTGTTAAGTAAGAAAGATTGGCATATAGCAACACAATACAATACCCTGGTGGACTTGCTTAGTTTTGTAGTCTCCATGTTAAAAGTTAATTGATAGCCTATCCCAACTGGTATTTTTTTGATTTTCATTCAATTTAAACTAGTATTTCAGAGAAATATTGGCAAAAAGCATTGCTTCTAAAATTATGTGCACTATGGTATTACAGTATAGGGTTTAGCCTAATAAAAATGTAGCCGATTGCAGTAGTTTAACCTATTTACCCAGTGCTGTATGCATGCAAGATATGTAAAATATATAAAAATCGTTCAGTATAAAAAAAGACCGTAAACATCTATGTTCCTGTTGTAGCATAGGTTACAAAAGACTTTGCTCTCTCTCTCTCTCTCTCTCTCTCTCTCTGGTTCAGTACATTTATTGACTCTCTCTCTCTCTCTCTCTCTCTCTCTCTCTCTCTCTCTCTCTCTCTCTCTGGTTCAGTACATTTATTTAATGCAGTACAGTATTGTACATAATACAGTATGTAGTGTGACATACAGTACTTATATTTTTCCATCTGTTTGTTTGTATACATGTATGCATTGTGTCGAGGTAAACTACACACTGTGTGTTTCTTCACTTTTGAATAATTTTTCAAAAAAGAATTTGGCATTTGCCAACTTTTCTCTCTGTTGATGTGAGGTTTGAAGTGAGTACTGCCTTACTGTATTGTATGGTAATACAAATGAGTCTCATGAATCATGGATCTTTGAGGTTAAATGAAACCAGATGATAACTTGGATAATTCTCATGTCCATAGTCTTCCCTCCATGATTTTAGTCACCCAAACAAGTAAGTGTCACCAGTGTAGCTAATTATTTATATTAACTTCCTTTCAAAGTCTTCAGAGGACTGCTGGCATCCATACAGGTATAAATAACTGCACCATAGTTATGGTAGTTAATTATGCTAACTTCAGAATTTTTTTTTATTATTTTTCTGCATTTGTCAAAGTTGTGTGGTCAACCAAAATCCTTTAGTATTGGCAGAAGTGCTGTTTAAAATGCCATGGCTGTTGCAAATATTTATTGTGTTAGAGATAAAAAGAGGTTTGTGTTCAGAAAATAATACTGGTTTAAGCCTTTTGAAATAGTTATAAACAAATATATTCCTGTCACAGAAATGAAATGACCTACCAGTATTTAATTTTCATTAAGCAGCATTTAATGTAATTATGCATGCATAGTTGGGCAAGCTGACAAATATTGTGATTTTTCAGATATCCTCTTCTGTCTGCTATGAAATCAGAATTACTTTCATCAGTGAACTGTGGTACTACACAAAGTCCAGCTACGCAGGCTCCAGTAACCACAGTGAAACCCCAAACAGTTGCAACAACGACAGTTCGCCCTGCTTGTAGTTCACAGTGTAAGTATCTGTGTATGTGTAGTGTTACTGTACTGGGTGTCTGAGGAGCCTGTCTCATGAGACTCGTTAATGTCATGGATCTTTTAGGAATGATTTGTGAAAGAAATTTCATGTCAATTCTCCCATAATGGTGTTTAGTTACAAACTTCTTTTATAGGTACTGTACTGCACTTTACAATATTGTGTTTTTTTAAAAGTGTCTTTCTTATTTCTTAGTTATTAAACAATGTACATTCATACCTTTCTGATTAATCTTACCAGAACCTTGTTTCTATTCAGTTTTCAAGATCAGAGTTGGCAGAATCACATTAGTATTTTGGAATAAGTGTAATGGATGAGAGTAGGACGGAAATATTGGTAAATATAAAGAACAGGAAAAGGAGAGATGTCTTCAAGTTTTATGCAACAGTTTACAGAGACAAGAAAAGTGTATCTGGAAGTAGTAGTGGGATGGATGATGACAGAGTTTTTTGGAAGTAAAATGCATATTTTGTATGAAAGTTTCTGTTAGAGATTTTTTAAGCTAAATGTTTGTGCAACATGTATGGAACAAGAAGGGTTGAAAGTGTGACAAATATAGAGGTACAACAAATATTCAGTTGAGGTTTACTGTGTATCGAGTTGTATGACAAATCTATTGAGGTACCACTGCATAAGTCTAGGTTGTAGGTATGTACTGTATGAAGAAAACATTTAGCAAAAGGAAAATGTAACAAAGATATTTTTAATTTCTTATGCTGAGTATGTTAATGTACAGCATTGTCACTGCTCTTGTGAAAAAATATCATGTTTACAGTATTCTGTTTTTAGTCAGGTTATAATTTTAGCAGTTTTTATATTCTTTATAAAACCTAACAGTTGTAATAGTATTTTTTGAATGTCATTTTAGTTCAATAAATGTACTGTAGATAATCTCATATGTTGTTTTAATCTGGTTTGGTAATCTGCAGAAGTTTTTTTCATTATACACTTTATTTGCAGTTGTTTGTGTTTCTAATGGACTGTGGGCTGATCCATGTGACTGTCAGAAATATTATCAGTGCTATCCAGGAGGTGTCAGTCAGTTCACATGTCCTACAGGCACACTCTGGAATCAGAAATTGCCGGTAATTATTGAATGGTTCTGTAATATTTGCACATATATTATTCTCATCCAGTTTTCCATAATTTCATAATAGTTTTGCTTAGGGAAAACTTATGGTCTTATGTTGTAATTCAGTGGGTTTGATTTGTGCCTTCTTTTTTCCACTGAAACCTTTGAAATGTTGTCGTGCACAAGTTTATTTTCGTAACTTCTGTGACATAATATTGTTCCCTTCTTACCTGCGTCTTTCTTCTAAGTCGGCGACGTATTAGTCCACAGCGTCTCTTCTCGTAGTCAGCAGCTCACGAGTTTATTATTTAGAAGGGATTTATATTAAATGTAATTATATCTCTCAGAAAGGCGTAATGGAGACGAAATGGGTAGCATCTTACTTTAATGATGAAAGTTAATTACATACACACGTACAATTACGGTTACAGTTTTACTCTCTTGAAAACAACTCTTGCTAGTCGAAGTTCAGTTTCTGTCTGGTTTAGGAGCCCGCAGTCAGAGTATGGTTAAGTAGCCGCGGACAGAATCTGGTTAAGTAGCCCGCGGTCAGAGTCTGGTTGGGACCACGGAAGCTAGGGGGAAGTACTGCGTCTTCTTGTGTTGGTGACTAGCAACTCTGCTGATTCTCTGTGGCTTCTTCCTTCTCTGGAACCCCTGCTTTTCCTTGCTATCTTCCATCTCCTCCCTTGAAGTTACCTCATTGGAAGATATTATCTGTAAGGCCTCCCCTCGAACAACTTGATTGGGAAGGATAGTTGTGGGTGTTGTCAAAACCTCTCCTTAGAAGATTTGATTGGAAATGACCTCAGGAGGAGTTGTTACTGGCTCCTCCCTAGAATGTCTAATTGGAGAAATTGTGAACTACTTCTCTTTGTCCAGCCCTTTTTCATGGAATTTCATGTAAACGCCTCCTATTGAAGGTGGGGTTATAGATATGGCTGGAACGTTGACTCCTGAAGAGGTTATAGGTAATGCTTGGTCAGCTGAGTCGCGAGGGCACAGGTTCAAGATTTTATGATCGGTTTTATGGCGCTGGGCGCGATACACTCGCTAACTGTTTTGAGTTCATGTAAGAGGGTTTCCTGCTTTTTAGCTTGCTTGACATATCTACCCTCGGTAATGCATAACAACCAAGGGGTAATTTTTGTTCTCTCTCTCTTTATTCTTTTTCTCTCTTTTTTTTTCTCTCTCTCTCTCTCTCTAAGATTCTATTCTTATGCTTCCCTATTTAATCTTTCTTTACATGACTACATCATATTAGCATAAAAAACTTGTTAGAATTGAGACAAGAATATACAGGGTCTATTGACCTTATCTGTTGTGTAGATTTTACATGTACAGTGGTATGAAATTTTGGGAAAAACTGTAAAGAGATTATTTTGGTTAACTATGGAGCATCATTGCTTCTTGAGAATAATATTGAGGGCTGAACTGGTTGGTTTACACTGTACAGTATTTTAATGATAAAAAAAAACTGTTTCATTATTGTTGATGACCTTTGCTGAAGTTGAGTTTAGAAAAATATGAAATGTTAATGGATTTCTTACATTCTTTTCTAAGGCATGTGACTGGCCACAAAATGTTGTGTGTACAGTTAATCCTGTGACTACGGCAAAGCCAGCTGTTCGTACTGTTACCCAAGACCCACAAGGCAGATCTGATGGAATTTGTAACAGCGTTGAGTATGTCAGTGTATGTTATTACTCCAACTGGGCTTATTATAGACCTGGTAAGTTATAATTGCTTGTTACTGTACAGTTGGAAGAGCAAAGTATAACACACACTATATTTGTTTCACTAGAAACCTATTACTTATAATTAGCCCCTAATTGTCGCCAACAAAGGATACGAATGGTAGTCTCTCTGAAGTAACGATTGTACTCACTACTGTACTCTGTATAATTTTTTATTTTGAGCTTTGTCACTTGTTTATTCAGTGTCAGATGATGTAGCAAAAGGTATTTTTGATGTTGGTCAGTTTAGACTGCATTGTGAATTTTCTAGTATTTTTCTCAGCCTTTATTGTTATGAAGTGGTACGTCAATAACAATTTAGTTTTCGATGTTGGAATAATAAAGTTCTTCCGCTGGTTGGGTTATATACTAGCACTGAAGAAGGTTATATACTAGCACTGAAGAAGGCTATATACTAGCGCAGAAGAAGGTTATATACTAGCACTGAAGAAGGTTATATACTAGCACTGAAGAATGTTATATACTAGCAATGAAGAAGGTTATACACTAGCACTGAAGAAGGTTATATACTAGCACTGAAGCAACCTTCATTTCTTGGATAATTATCTAGAGACCAGGCTTGCTTATGCTTCAGCCTGTTTTGTTAATGTGATGCTCACAACCCACTATTGCCATGAAACCCAGAATTTTGTAGTTTCACCACAGCAGGGTCATTACGGATTGCTGAAAGCCTTGTTTTTGGGGACCAAGACTGTAGGTGCCTGGTACTCCCAAGGGTGTGCTCACACTGCAGTAAATGTTACAAACACTCATTAGCAACATATCGTACACACTTCATGAACAGGTTAAATGCAAAGCAACTGCAAGCATTTGCCAAAGAATCGTTCTCTGCTTTCGGTCGTTGACTTGTTTTCAACCCATTTGTGTTATGTAAGTGGTACATTTATGACGTGTGGTCATTACATGTTTTATTGCAGTGTGGTATAATTGATATCTTTTTATCATGTGCAGTAAGTATTTTAATATTATTTTTAAAATTTTTTTACAGGTGCTGCCCAGTATACTGTGAATGACATAGATTTGAACCTGTGCTCGCACCTTGTGTATGCCTTTGCTGTTCTTGATGAAAACACACTTACCATCAAAGCCCATGATTCATGGTTAGACCTACCAAGTGGTCTTGATAATTACAATAAGTTCACTAACCTGAAGAATCTCAAGCCAGGGATTAAAACTACATTAGCTATTGGAGGGTGGACTGATTCTCAGTCATCAGACAAATATTCCAGGCTTGTGTCGTCTAGTGCTAGTAGACAGAATTTCATAACCCACGTGATCCAGTTCTTAAAACGCTATAATTTTGATGGCTTAGATCTTGATTGGGAATATCCACAGTCAGGAGATAAAGCCAATTTTGCAATATTTGTGAAAGAACTGAAGACAGCTTTTCAGCCTGAAGGCTTCTTACTTACTGCTGCTGTAGGAGCCTCTGAAGCATTAGCTGTATCCTCATATGATGTTCCAACACTCAGTCAGTATTTAGATTATATTCATCTGATGACTTATGATTTTCATGGTTCATGGGAGGCCAATGCAGACCATCATTCCAAACTGTATAATGATAGTGGGAAACTGGATTCGGATTCTACAGTTAAGAAGTGGATAGCAAGTGGTGCTTCAGCCAGAAAACTTGTATTAGGGGTTCCCATTTATGGGCGTAGCTTCACATTAAGTACTTCACAAAAGAATCCACCAGCACCAGCCTCTGGAGGAGGGAATGCAGGTCCCATAACAGGAAGAAACAAGGTTACCTTGGTTATCTTGAAATATGTCAGTACGTCAAAAATGGTTGGACAGTTGTAAAGGTAAGTCAGTTTGCTTTTCTACTCCTATTTTGTCTTTTAGAAGATTTACTTTTCGAGGAATGTGAATGACTTGATAAACTAGTTACAGTACTATATATTTCCCTTTTCATAAATTTTCGTTTATGCACAGTATTCTACTCTTTTGAGAGATGTATAATTATTGGCATCACTTTCAGTTTGCTCTGTTATCAGTCTTTTAAAATTAAAACTTCATTATTAAAGACAAACCCTTCTTGCCAGCCCTGTGAGAGTTGAATATTTTTATTCAGTGGTCTAGTTAAACTACTGAGTACAGTAATAATAAGAGATACTATATTTTTAATTATTTGATCATAATTATTCTTGTTTTTCAGCTTTTACTTTTCTCAATGGTATTTTTCTAAAGGTGTACATTATTGTTGCAGTACAGTGGGATGAATGGTGCAGTTAACTTCACATATTTTGATACACATTACAGGTAGCTATGGAGACATCTAGTAATTCCACTCCAAACATATGGATGTCCTCTTCTCACTAGTATCTCACCCTCCTTCCTAAGTACAGTACTGTTTAACTTTAAAATTTCAGGACAGCAGTGGAGCAAGAGGCCCTTATGCATATAGTGGAAATCAGTGGGTTGGATATGATGATGTGGATATGGTGCGTATCAAGGCTCAGTATGTTAAAGCGAAGGGCCTTGGAGGAACCATGGTTTGGGCCATTGATTTAGCAGACTTCAAAGGAGTTTGTCCTCTTGGAAGGTATTACAGTATCTACAGCTGATTTAAGAGTTTTGTTTGTAATCTTTATTCCTTTGGTTTTGGAAATGTATTTTTCTGTGGCACCTTAACTTAAACAGTTGGAAGGTCTCTCCTCCCTTATTGTAACAAAATCTGTTAAGTAACAAAGATTGGTATATAGCAACACATTACAGTACTGTACCCTGGTGGACTTGCTTGGTTGTATAGCCTACAGTATCTCCATGTTATAAGTTGATTGAAAGCCTATCCCAACTGGTATTTTTAATTTTCATTCAGTTTAAAATAATATTTCAGAGAAATATTGACAAAATGCATTGCTTCTAAAAATACGTACACTGTGGTATAGGGTTTAGCCTAACAAAAATGTAGCCAATTGCAGTAGTTTAACCCATTTACCAGGTATGCATACAAGATATGTGAAATATATAAAAATCGTTCAGTATAAAAAAAAAAGACCGTAAACATCTTTGTTCCTGTTGTAGCATAAGTTACAAAACACTTCGCTCTCTCTCTCTCTGTAGTTCAGTACATTTATTGACATTTATTTAATGCAGTATGGTGCTGTGCCTAATATGGCACATAGTGTGACATACAGTACTTATATTTTTCCATCTGTTTGTATGTGCATACATACATGTATGCATTGTGTCAAGGTAAACTACATACTACTATGTGTTTCTTCACCTCTCTCTCGAACTTTTCTCTGTTAATGTGAGGTTTGAATTGAGTACAGCCTTACAGTATACTGCATTGTATGATAATACAAATGAGTCTCATGAATCACAGATCTTTGAGGTTAAATGAAACCAGATGATATCTTGGGCAATTCTCATGTCCAGAATCTTCCCTCCATGATTTTAGTCATCTGAAGAAATAAGTGTCACCAGTGCAACTAATTATTTATCTTAACTTCCTTTCAAAGTCTTCAGAGGACTGCTGGCATCCATACAGGTATAAATAAGTGCACTATAGTTATGGTAGTTAATTATGCTAACTTCAGAATTTTTATTTTTTTTATTTTTCTGCATTTGTCAAAGTTGTATGCTCCACCAAAATCCTTTAGTATTAGTAGAAGTGGCTGTTTAAATTGTCATGGCTGTTGCAAATATTTATTTTGTTAGAGATAAAATGAGGTTGGTGTTCAGAAAATAGTACTGGTTTCAGCTTTTGAAATAGCTATAAACAAATATATTCCTGTCACAGAAATGAAATGACCTACCAGTACAGTATTTAATTTTCATTAAGCAGCATTTAGTGTAATTATGCATGCATAGTTGGGGAAGATGACAAATATTGTGATTTTTCAGATATCCTCTTCTGTCTGCTATGAAATCAGAATTACTTTCATCAGTGAATTGTAGTACTACACAAAGTACAGCTACGCAGGCTCCAGTAACCACAGTGCAACCAGTAACCACAGTGCAACCAGTAACCACAGTGCAACCAGTAACCACAGTGCAACCCGTAACCACAGTGCAACCCCAAACAGTTTCAACAACGACAGTTGGCCCTGCTTGTAGTTCACAGTGTAAGTATCTATGTATGTGTAGTGTTACTGTACTGGGTATCTGAGGGGCCTGTCTCATTAGACTCATTAATCAGTCATGGATCTTTTAGAAATGATCTGTGAAAGAAATTTTATGTCAATTCTCTCTTAGTGGTGTTTAGTTACAAACTTCTTTTATAGGTACTGCACTTTACAATATTTTGTTTTTTTAAAAAAATGTCTTTGTCATTCCTTAGTTATTAAATAATGTACAGTATACATTTCTACACAGTAGTTTATTCTTACAAGGATACAAACCATTGTCTATTTATGGATGCACCTTTGGCAACAGCTTATTTTGTAATGGACCTTCGGAATGATGTGTGAAAGATTTCACGTCATTGAAAAAGACATAGATGAAGACCTATTTTATTTAACCCCCGAAGGGAAAATGCTAAATGAAAAGTGTTGATAATGATTATTAATTATCTTTTGCCGTACTGTATTGTACAGTAATCTGTTTTTGAGTGTTTCACGCTCACTCTGTAGCCAACGAACAGTGTCTAAACATCTACGCTAATGTTTCTTTACAGTTACCTGCCCTGCTGATGGACTCTGGGCAGATCCTTGTAATTGTGAAAAATATTACCAGTGCTATCCAGGTGGTGTTGCTCATTATAGTTGCCCTGCAGGTACACTATGGAATCAGGCATTACAGGTATGTGTTCGGGATGCAATTTGGCTAGTACAGTAGAGTAGCGAAAGTTATGATATGAATTGCTTTAAAACAATCCCATTAAATTATTGTATAGTCCTGTAGTAAGCAGCTGTTGTAGACACCCTCCAAAGAAGAAAAAAAAAGATCCACCAACTATTCAGGTATGCATTCCACACATCAGCATTTCCAGTGGTGGTAAGACATTCGTGTGTGTACCAAGCAGGTAAGACCTACAGATTTAGTCCCTGAGTTTTGTTTGCTTCTTTTGCACTTGTGTAATACTGATGTGGCATCTTAGTTTAACTTACCCAGTAAATCTTCCCTATAATTGTACCAGTGGGGATTGGGTATACACTAGTGTCCCCAGATTTCTTAGATACTTTTTTATTGTAATGTCTTTTTTTTAAATTGTTGCTGTTCTTCATTGTGGGTTATTCAATATGGATTGGCTAATGTTTTCATGAGTTATCATTCATTTTGGTACATTATTTTTAGTTTATCTATTTTTCAGTGTAGGGCACTAGGTCACTAGTAATTTGAAGTCAATACACTTCATTTTAGTATGTGTGAAGTGGCAGTGTTATTGCTCAGTTTTTAGTACCATTTTTTCACTTTAATAATGTAGTTGTTGAAAGATCGAGTGATGCCTTGTATGATGAGCATTTGCCTAGAACCCTCGCTTTCTGACTAGCACTAGTGCCACCATACGGTTTATCTTGTAGTTATCTTCACTCAGCTGTGCAGCTACACATGAAAGTCTCCAATCATTGGATGATGACTGCAATGTATACCACTGAAAAGGAGTGATATTGGCAAGCTTGTATCCACCAAAAGAGGAACTAATCATTAAATATAGGCTTGCTTACAGACCTAGTAAGTTGAAAAAAATGTATGACGTGCATCATCAGCAATGCCTGTATAAAAAGCATAGAATTTAATATACTTGCTGTACATAAAATACTGACTGGCACAGTATGAATAATGCTACAATAAACCTTTCAACTGTAAATAGCATGATTACATGACTGGATGAGGAAAAAGTCACTTGAAGGACTTATTAAAAAATACTTCCCCTACACAAACACCTAAGTGGAATGCACTGTTGTAATTATAATTGTAACCACAGTAGTGTTTAGCAAGGAGTCTTCCCTCTCACCAAACTATTATACAGTACTTCCTTTGGTTTCAATTCAAATTCAGGGCATGGTGTCAGAGCAAAGACAAGTAATAAAAGCATTTACAAAGTAATATATTTCCAAATACAAAGTTTGAACTACTAGTTATTGAAAGTACTAAATACATAATTTTTATATTCCAGTATTGTGATTGGCCATACAACGTTAACTGCAATATTGTTGGTCCAACAGTTACATTATCAACACAGACCTCAGAGCAGCCTCCTCCAACAACTAAACCAGAATGTACAAATGCATGTAAGTTTTAATTGCTTGAGTACAGTAGAACTCTAGATAACATGTCGTTGGTAAATCTGCATTAAAGTAAAGAGCATATCAATGATATTCAAGCTTAAATGAGTATTCAGACTTTGGTTTTAATAAATGAAACTTTTAGCAAAATAAATTAAAGATTCTTGTGGATCTTCTGTCTTGAATAATGATATCTTACACTAAAAAGAACTCTGCACATATGTTCTCATTATGTGTCACATGCCACATAAATCTACTGTATTATTTTCAGTAGTACGTAATATATGTAATGGGATGATATATTTTGAAAGTAATTTCTTGAGCTATTTTATTTCTCTAACAGCTAATTGTTAATTTTTTCTCATTGCATGAGAAAAATTAACAAATGCTGTATATACAAAAATATAACATGGCAATTAAAGGTAGTGATATGAGGAGTCGTGTTAGCATGAAAATGACCTTATCTATCATCAGTAACCGCTTGTGGATAACAGTGAATCTCATTTAAAACCATATACTGTATTTCCATGTAACAATAATTATTGTTGAGAAGTAAAGAATTAAAAATTAAATGGTTAGTTAGAATAGGGTTAAGAAATTAAATTTTATTGTCATTACTGACGTCTCAAAGATTGGGATGGTTCGGATATGTAATGGGAAGGTTAGTTAGTTATAAACGATTTGTTTAACCAGACCTGTGAACTTGTGGTAGGAAGGAATGCAGAACAGATACTTAGTTAGAAAAGCATCAGATCCGGAAGTAGCAGGATGAAGATACGTAGAAAGTTCCAGAAAATCATAGAAAAAAGTCATAGACGAAGACCTATTTTATTTAACCCCTTGAAAGGAAAAGCTAGCGTAAAAGTGTCGATGATGATGAATGATTTCCTTTTGTTGTACTGTGTTGTATTCTGTCTCTAGATGGTTCAACCTCATTCCGTAGCCAACAAACAGTGTTTACATTTCTTCACTGTTTCTTTACAGTTACCTGCCCGGCTGATGGACTCTGGGCAGATCCATGTAATTGTGAAAAATATTACCAGTGCTATCCAGATGGTGTCGTTCATTATAGTTGCCCTGCAGGTACACTCTGGAATCAGGCATTACAGGTATGTAGTAGGGTTGCAGATTGGCTAGCAGTAAAAATTAGGATATCAGTTTTTTGAAACAACCCAATCAGTACTGCATGCTATTGTATCGCATTACTCTTGTTTATCCTCCATGAGAGAAAAAAACAACAACACGGACAAATGTACTAAACAGTAAAAAGTACTAACAGAAAACAAAGCAGAAAAAGCAATGTAAACTCAACAGCTACATGCATCCAAGGGAGATTTGAGTGCTACCACTTCACCTAATGCGTCCAAAACATCAAGTGACGACTTGTATGCTGGGTGGTGACCGGAACCTCCACTTCCTCATTAGCACCACCTTATGGCTGATCTTTCAGCCATTCAACTATGCATGAAAGATATTTTGTGCTTATTGGACCATGATTACTATATAGGCTATGCCATTGAAAAGGAGTAATATTGGCAAGATTGTATCCATCAAAAGGGAGACCCAACACTAATTACAGACTTGTTTACATGCTTAACCAATTGAAAAAATGCAAAATATAATTATCAGAAATGCCTATATAATAACCATAGAATTTAAAATACTTGCTGTACTTAACTACCAGACCCACTGACTGACACAGTTGACATAATATTACAAGAGATCTTTCAGCTGTAGATAGCATGCCCACATGACTGGATGAGCAAAAAGTAAGTTGAAAAACTCCCGAGAAAATATTCCCCTCACAAAAACACTTAATGGCTGTAGATGCCAGAATGTAGTGACTGTACTGTTTAGTAAGAATGATCTTTCCTCTTATCAGCCTACCACTTCCTTTATGTTTTAATTCAAACTGAGAGCTTAGTGACAGCAAAGATGGGTAACAAAGGCGTTTACAAAGTAATATTTTCTAATGCAATGTTTGAATTGCTGGTTATCGAAATAGCCAAATACATAATTTTTATATTCCAGTATTGTGATTGGTCTTACAATGTTCAGTGCAATATTGTTGGTCCAACAGCTACAGTACCACCACAGACCTCACAGCAGCCTCCTCCTACAACTAGCCCACTATGTGCCTATACATGTAAGTTATTTAATTACAGTACTTGAATACAGTAGAATTTTAGATATGATATCATTCGTAATTCTTTAGATATGTTTAGTGTTGGACTAAAGTACAAGACATAGTAATGTTTAAAACATAAATTAGTATTCAGATATTTCTTTTAGTAAATGAAAACTTCAGCTGAAAAAGTTTTGCAATTACTGTACCTCAAACTGCTCCATGGAAATGGTTACTAGGCTACTTGCTATAGGCAAGCCTTTCCTGTATGAATTAGCAATCTGAAGGTATGATAGGAATTAGTGAGTTGAAAGAATTAGTATTTTATTCAAAAACATACTAATTTTACACAGTAAGGGAGCACTGCCTCTTTGAATAGCATTCGGGTCATTTCGAACGTAAGCATGTTTACGTGCAAAATGGGCGCCGTGTTTAGTACCAGCCCCTTGGGGATGTACGTAAAACATGAAATAATAATGGTAAATACCATAAACATAACATCTTACATTGTTTTGGATGTTACGGCCTAAAGTGACTTACGGCTGAAACGACCAGGACTGTTTGAATATGTAATATCAATTTACTTATTTCTAATTCACAAAAGAACTAATTCAAAACTGGTTTCAGATTTAATTTGTATAATACCTCACATTTAATTAACAAAATAAATATCTCTGATTAACAGGTATCGTACACACCTAGAGGCCTTCAAGTGGTCATTATGCAAAGGCTTCAGAATTATAGGTTACTGGCAAATGACTTTGAACCTAATACAGAAATGGCCAGACATACAGGCCTACAGTAATGTAAGATGTATTTTAACACCTTACATAACAATAAAAAATATATTCCTACTTAATTCAGTCATTCCAAAAAAAAATTACCCTAGAAAAGACTTTCCATCTTAATTTCGAGCTGGTTTCCATATTCAGCTGATAATTTAGAGGTTCACAGTTGTAAGGACTAATTCCTATTATGCTTATATGATGTGAAGTTCCTTGTTTTAAGTAACTACAATCAAGACAGTTTATAACATAAATGTCAGCATTTACTAAGTCTAAAAAGTAACTAGGCTATATGCTGTGCACTCTCATTTCAAAAGCCTAAAAAAATTTCCAACGCATTAATGCAGCCATTTTAGTAGTGTCCATTAATTGGCCATATTATTAGTGTCCATTAATTGGCCATATTAGTAGTGTCCATTAATTGGCCATATTAGTAGTGTCCAATAACTGGCCATATTAGTGGTGTCCATTAATTGGCCATATTGGTAGTGTCCATTAATTGGCCATATTGGTAGTGTCCATTAATTGGCCATATTAGTAGTGTCCATTAATTGGCCATACTAGTAGTGTCCATTAACTGTTCATATTAGTAGTGCCCATTAATTGGCCATATTGGTAGTGTCCATTAATTGGTCATATTAGTAGTGTCCATTAATTGTCCATACTAGTAGTGCCCATTAATTGGCCATATTGGTAGTGTCCATTAACTGGCCATATTAGTAGTGTCCATTAATTGTCCATAATAGTAGTGTCCATTAATTGGTCATATTAGTAGTTTCCATTAACTGGCCATATTAGTGGTGTCCATTAATTGGCCATATTGGTAGTGTCCATTAATTGGCCATATATATTGGGAGTGTCCATTAATTGGCCATATTAGTAGTGTCCATTAATTGTCCATATTAGCAGTGTCCATTAATTGGCCATATTGGTAGTGTCCATTAACTGGCCATATTAGTAGTGTCCATTAATCGTCCATATTAGTAGTGTCCATTAATTGGCCATATTAGTAGTGTCCATTAATTGTCCATATTAGTAGTGTCCATTAATTGGCCATATTAGTAGTTTCCATTAACTGGCCATATTAGTGGTGTCCATTAATTGGCCATATTGGTAGTGTCCATTAATTGACCATATTGGTAGTGTCCATTAATTGACCATATTGGTAGTGTCCATTAATTGTCCATATTAGTAGTGCCATTAATTGTCCATATTGGTAGTGTCCATTAACTGGCCATATTAGTAGTGTCCATTAACTGGCCATATTAGTAGTGTCCATTAACTGGCCATATTAGTATTCCAGTAGTGTCCATTAACTGGCATATTAGTAGTGTCCATTAATTGGCCATATTAGTAGTGTCCATTAATTGGTCATATTAGTAGTGTCCATTAACTGGCCATATTAGTAGTGTCCATTAATTGGCCATATTAGTAGTGTCCATTACTGGCCATATTAGTAGTTCCATTAATTGGTCATATATTGTCCATTAATTGGCCATTAGTAATGCCATTAATTGGCCATATTGCCATTAATTGGTCATATCAGTAGTGTCCATTAACTGGCCATATTAGTAGTGTCCATTAACTGGCCATATCAGTAGTGTCTATTAACTGGTCATATTAGTAGTGTCCATTAATTGGCCATATTAGTAGTGTCCATTAACTGGCCATATCAGTAGTGTCCATTAACTGGCCATATTAGTAGTGTCCATTAACTGGCCATATTAGTAGTGTCCATTAATTGGCCATATTAGTAGTGTCCATTAACTGGCCATATTAGTAGTGTCCATTAACTGGCCATATTAGTAGTGTCCATTAACTGGCCATATTAGTAGTGTCCATTAACTGGCCATATTAGTAGTGCCCATTAATTGGCCATATTAGTAGTGTCCATTAATTGGCCACTACAGGTTTGGTGAATGTGAAAATATACTTTAGGCCTATACACAGTAGGCCTAGGTTATTTGTCACGGACATATAGACACAGACATAAGACATAAGACCAATTAACGTAACCGACCTTCCTTACGTTCGAAAATTGAGCTGGCAATTGGTGGTGCCACCGCAAGCCCCGCCTAAACTGCGCCTGTCGCCGACGCAAACCCTAACCTAGCATAGGCCTATCCTTCGTTTCTCATCTACTCGAACTGATACTTAAGTAGGCCTAAGGATAGGCCTACTAGGTCAGGTATATTTCTTACGACTTTTCGTGACCAACTCGACACGAAGACTTAATAAACGACGAAGAAGGCTCCTATAAATTTATTTAAATCGAAATGAACTCCAGGTCAGTGCCAGGTCATGTCAACGCCTAGATAGGCCTATAGGCTTATGGTATAATTCCTAGACAGTAAACACACAAACAGGCCTATCCTTCATCCTATCATCAAGTCATAGGCCTAAAAATACCTTCGAATTTACTCCAATTTTTTTTTAAGTATAAGGCTACTAGGGTCAATTTAAATTTTAATTCCTCAGAAATTTAGTTACGAAACTTTTCAAGAGCCATTATAGGCCTAGTCTCACGGGACAAGGTGAACAGCCTAGTCCTATATAAATCTTTCCAGCCTAGGTAGATACACCTTCAATAACAAGATTAAGATTAAATCATCATTACAATCATATTATTTCAGTTCTTGAGGCTTCTGTGCCCATTTCTCACCTTGTATTTCGTCAATCGGCGTAAAATCACAACAAAACATCACTCGGAGCAACGACTTCTACATCTTTTATTTTTCACTGTCAATCACACACTGCAAGAAACCTTTTAATCAGTAATCATGTAATGTGGGAATATGTATTGTTTCTCATCAAGGAGCTCGGAATCTCGATCCGACTTCATTAATGACGTCAAAAATGTCTACTTGAAGAGTTTATTTAAGTTAAACATGCATTTTAATTCTTTACAGAGGTCCCTATACCACTGTATATCATAAATTACGAGATCTACCAGAAACTTGTTTCCTCATCAAGCAGACGAATATGTCCCCTGGATTCCATTAATGACACCAAAAAGATCTACTTGATTATTGTTTTCGTTTAAACATGTGATTTGTATATCACAAACCACAAGATCTACAGAAACCTACTTAAATCTGTATAGGTAAAACAAGATGTATTGTTTCCTCATCAAGCAGACTATGTCCCCTGGATTTCATCAATGGCAAAAAAGTTCCATTATTGAATTTCAGTTAAATATGTATTTTACAGAAACCCCTATACTGTATATCACAAACCACAAGATCTACAGAAACCTGTTAAATCTGTATAGGTAAAACAAGATGTATTGTTTCCTCATCAAGCAGACGAATATGTCCCCAGGATTTCATCAATGGCACCAAAAAGATCTACTTGATTATTGATTTCAGTTAAATATGTATTTTACTTCTTTACAGAGGCCCCTATACCACTACACTTCGCACAATACAAGACGCCTATAAATCTGGAAAGGTAAAACAAGATGTATTGTTTCTCATCAAGCAGACAAATGTGTCCCCCGAATTCCTTTAATGGCACCAAACAGATCTACTTGAAGAACTGATTTCAGTTAAACATGTATTTTACTTCCTTAGATAAGCTTTCTTATATGCAAATTACTTCAGTTCATTCGGGCAGGTGATATTCTTCTCCAAACATACGAGAGTGTCGAGTACATTTGAGGGTAACGAATCTTCTGTTGTGGTAGTAGCACTGTAGTAGCAGTAATAGTAATAATAGATTATAATAGTAACAGTAATAGTGGTAGCTCCAGCCTTTCCTCACCAAGCCAGAAAAATAACGATTGCCGATAAAATACAAAAGGATAAAAACAACAAAAGACAAAACTTAAAGGAAAAAACTAACAGGGAAAAGAAAATATCCCAACATCAAATACTAAAATGTAATCAATCGTGCCACACAGCTGGGGATATCGTAAGTGAACCCTGATGGACTAGAGATTTGACACTTGTCAGACGCTATAATTTGCCTTTGATCGACACATACGCGCATATTTACAAAGCAGTTATCTTTCTGAATCATAACTGTTTGTGTGGGAGGTGGTGTGATGATTATAAGCGACTCCAGTGACGAAAAACTGTCATTCTTGGGAAAGCTGCAGTCAGTGCTTTTGCCTCCGAGAAAGAAGTTAAACCGTAACAGTTCCTCAGGTTAGTAAAGGAAACGTCTTTATTTTCTGTTGCTAGACCTATAAATTCTATGTTGGACATTTATGTGCCCAGCAACTCAAAAGCTTTATAATATATATATATATATATATATATATATATATATATATATATATATATATATATATATATATATATATATATATATATATATATATACATACAAAATTCTCAGGTCGCTAATAAACTTTAAATTGGAAAGTTAAACTTATTTATGCATTTATTTCTATATATATATTTTTTAACATACAAAATTCTCAGGTCACTAATTTAAATTGGATTAATATTTTTTTTAACTTATTTATGCATTTATTTCTATCTGGCCTCTTACTCTCCTCATCTCCTTACCACACTCACGGACACCTTTGGACAGGGACCCCGTGCTCAATCTAAAACAACTTCCCATTAACACAAATGATTCTTTCAGTACCAAAACTCGTTAGGCAGTCGACTCTTAGTGTAACTGAGAAGCTCGCTCTAATTAAGGTACATTAAAAAGTTAAACTGATTGACTGAAAGGGGAAATATGTTCAGATTAAAATACCATAAGTCCTGTGTTATCGGCTGCTTCTCACTTTTTGTCGATAACTCCATGTTTGTTTTTCTCTCTGGAAATGACAGAATTATCTTTGGGTTACATCAAAACACCTCCTTCATAAAATGAGCGTGTTATTTATCAGTTTACAGGGGCTAATAATACGAGTTGCTCTTAGAGCTAGTACCTGTAATGGCAAAAGGCAGGCTTAATGTAATAACAGCATAAAGTAAATCAATTACCATTTTTAAATAAAATATAAAGAAATATAGACAAACGAATATTTATGCGCAAAACTTTAAGCAGAGTCAATAAAAACAAAAAGGTTTCAGTGCAAAATAGACAAGAAAAGAATATCAACATCATAAGTTAGCTTTACGAGACCAAGACATAGGTCTAGACTTGTATAAGGTTAGGTATGGCCAAAGTCTGTCACAGTCATCATTAGGTAATCATAATGGAATTTGTCGATAACAGAACAGGTGTTATAAGGAACAACATCTATATTGAAAAGGGGGCTGTTTTTTACTTTTTTTCGAGTTGACGGTAAATAACTAGAGCAGATATCAGTGGAGCTACTCGTGATTGGCGGGAAACTCGCAATGCTTGCCACCCACCAATGGTTTTGTTAATGAGTGTAGAGTACTGATAACATAATTTTTGAAATAAAAAGGACATGAAAAGATTTTAAAAGATCTACCGTAATTAAACTATCACAGATTTATGCAGTATTACAATTAAGGTAAATGTATTTAGTGGTTAGTCTACCACGGTGCTGTATGGTCACTTTCCTGTGTTAGTTTCATTTACATGTAATGTTGGTCATAAGATAATTAAGAAGACATAAGATATATTTGTAATCAGATCTGAATAATACAAAACTGTGAGCATCATGACCGAATCAAAATGAGCCCAGTTCTGAAGTAATTGTCTTCCCTATGACTTACCCAAGGACACAGATAGGAATACAAAGCACAAATTCACCACCATATGATGAATCACTTGGCTACCGAATAAGACTAGTAGTCTAAAGACTTCTCTCATCCCTGATATTGCAGCATTCAACTTCCTTGTTTGAATCCATGGTCTTTGGAACGTGCAAAGCTGTAAGTCATTTGTAAAGTCAATTGTAAAGTCTCTGCTGAGCAAGTTTTCTATGGTGACGTCCCATTTTCTTTGCCTCTACAATTCGTCACACCTGGCGTGCCGGGTCACGTAAATCCAACCATTTAAACTATGTATATAATTGTTTACCTGTCTTCGATTTGTGTGCCATGTATTCTTCTTTCGCAGGCATCAAGAGTGTATTCAGCTTCAGTTCTGTCTGTTTGCATATTGTAAAGTGTACTCGTTCGCTGTATTTATTGTTAATAATCATAAACCTCAGGTCACCCTTGTTCCCATTGTATTCCGCGGCGCGACGTCAGTCTGCCGCTATATAAACTGCCTGGATCATGAATAAAGTAACAGTACTCTTTTACCTGCTCGTTTTTTGCACCTCTTAAAAAGCAAGCATAGGCCTAATTACCGCAGTTGCAGCAGAAACTGATGCCTGGTGGAGTCTGTCGTTTCCTTGAACTTTTGAGTTGTTTTGTTTCTGTGTTTTATTTGTGCTTAAACTCATACTTTTATCGGATATTTCGGTACTTTAGTTTCGTCTCCTCACTAAGTGAAAACTTGATCTCTTGGCCTAAATACGTGAATGTAAGCGCATGGAATTTCTGAACGAACGAAGGTGCCGGTACATATATAACAATCATCAACCCCATAAGAGTACCATGAAGTAATAAGAGAAGTGTGGCTGTCATATATCCTGAGAATATCTTGTCTTTCTGATAAAATCAGTACTACTGTGTTAACCAACACCTGTAAAAGGAAGGGATGAACCATGTGGAAACAGAAATTGGGTTATTATTCTTAGTACAAACAAAGAGTATTTCTTTAAGTTGTTCCTGACAGCAAACGACAGGTCGTTGGTGTGTGTGTGTGTGTGTGTGTGTGTGTGTACTCGAGATAAACTTGGCCGAAATCATCGCGAGTCACGCCAGGCTTTGAGTAAAACAAGAATAAATTTTGCATTAAACTAAAGTTTTCTATAAAGAATAATTTACCAGCATTAACACCGTGATAATCACATAGCCTAGCGGTCACTGAACAACTATAAAACCGTACTCTGTGTGTAAACTTCAGCATTACCATCTAAATCGAAAAAAAAAACCGTTCCTTGTTTCGTTACAGAAAATAGTTGTGCTCTTTCATCTGAGGATTATTAAGTGTACGTCTACATTAGAAACCACAGTAATTTGCTAGGCGTTCGTTGTTTAGGCATCAAACCCCTGCTCTTAGATTAATTTAGTAAAATGGTGGAAATATCATTAGCGCATGCGCACCTGATATACCTCACAAACCTGGCCGATTTGGTCTGTTCAGATTTTCTGAACAGAGAACCTGAACTCCCAAGATCACATTACGTACAAGCTAGGTGACTGATAAAAATAAAGAGCGTAAAATAACTATCTAAACACCTGGGAACTAAGACAAAACAGCTGATGCATGCAAACCTAATAAACTGAAAACCAGGCTGAAATACCTAGGAAAGCTAACTACCGAGGAAGATATAAGGATGAGGTCTGTGATAACTGCAGAATAGAGGAGGACACAACAGAACATTTGTTCAGGTGTAAACGTATACAAAACTTAACATTAGATCCTGAACAGAAAACTAGAATTTGAAAAAAAAGAATAAATGTTAAAAAGTAAACAGTAAAACGTAAAAGGAGGAGTAATAAAAGTTTTCATTTGGGAGGACATTAAGGGGTATGCTAAATTAAATGAAAAACTGTTAAATAATATATATAATGTTTAGGTAAAAAATAAAACTGAGAAAAATTGAAGAAATAATGTAGTAAAAATAAACGTAAATGTATTCATTAGCGCATGTACAAAAATCCTGGTGTGTGCCTGCAACTGTGTTTGTGGAGTGACTGGAACCAGTAGTAGTAAATACAAATATACGAACAGTATATGTTTATTATTACTGTAAAAAAATATTTTTTGGGGGGCCATTCTCGATGCATCGACTGATACAGTATCAGGATGTTTCAATTTCTTACCTATACTCCTAATAATATCTATTTCACCATTAATATATTCATGACTACGTACACATAATGCTATTCAAGATCAGATATGAATACTGATTTCTTAACTGTGTTGCTGTGTCCCGAATAAAAATTAACATATGCAGAGATATTGGTTGGTTTTCTCTATACACTAAACCTAAACTCAGTGTTATTTTCATGAGTACGGTAAATCAAAAGAGAAAAGTAAATCATTTACTGTCACCGCAGTAAATTCAGTCAGTGCTACTAATTCTTTCATCTCTCAAAGAATGTTTTGACATATTCGTTACTACTCAAATAACACTTATATCGGTAATGTACCTAAACCATTTCACATTTACTAGAATAAATCTGAATAATGTTCCCAATAACCTGCTCTCAAAAAAATCCCGTGCCTAAGTTACTGAGGGTGCTATTTTGGCTTGTTATCTACGCGTCACCTACTCCGAGGTGCTAGTACTAAACATGGAGGAAGCTCCTTGGGACGCCGTGTTTAGTACTAGCCCCTTGGTGATCAAAGTATTATATACACCCATTTCTGTATCGTGTGGTCGACAAACTATATTAATAAACGATATCTTCGTGCGGCCGTCTACTTTTCATTTACCATACGGTGTTTAGTACTAGCTCCCGGAGCAGGTGACAGATAGATAACAAGCCAAGGTAGCACCGTTACTTAGTACAAGTTATAGAGGGTTTCCCACGGTCATACCAAAATCTTGAAAGCAATAATTCCTGTTAAAGTCAAATTCACAATGTTTTACAGAAAGTCTAATCTAGTCTATTAGGTATTCTATTCTTAGAGAGTGGTATATCAAACTATCTGCTATTTAGACTTTCAGATTTAAAGTCTAATTCAATTCTCCTGCCATTTGACAACTCGGGTACACAAGTATATGCAGGCTATATATATATATATATATATATATATATATATATATATATATATATATATATATATATATATATGACAAACGTCACAAGTCACTGAACATTAGCACATGTGATGCAACTAAATTAAAAAAAAAACTTTTTTTAAATAGTATTTTCAATTCATATCCTCTAAAATCCATTACCTGCACACTTAACCGACTCGAGAATTAATCTTCTCGCCCAAGCTGTGTCAATAATATCGTTTATACATTAAATAAAAAATAAATGATTCGCCATTAAAAGTTCATTTATCACTCTCGCCCTGAATTTAGTTGATAGAATATCATTATGCATTTGCGTTCAAATTCGTTTGCCTTTAAGGCATGTTAATGTTTGGTTTCTGTTTTTTTATGTTCAATTTAGAATCGATTAATCTCAAGAGATTATTCTTATATATATATATATATATATATATATATATATATATATATATATATATATATATATATATATATATTTATTTATATACATATACAAGGGCTCTAATCATCTATCATTAGCCATTCATCATGCTCAAGCCATTTGAAACATTTTTAAAAAGAGGGACAAGTTAACCACGTCAGTTTCACTTCCTTCACATTTCATTAAACCTTACTGGAATATCAGCGAGGTCATCTCCTAATGGTGGGCCGAAATAAAACCACTCATGACTTAAATATAACCAAACTCAATGGAGTCATTCATCAGGCCATGATGTTTTCATAAATCTTATATCATGACGTAGGAAAACACTTGCGTTGAATTGGCTTGATTTATATATATATATATATATATATATATATATATATATATATATATATATATATATATATATATATATATATATATATATAATTTTGTTTGCTCTCGGATCGTTTATCAAATGTGGTTTATTTTTCGTTTGCCTGGAATCATACGAATCATATTTAAGCCATAATTGTGAGTTTCTTGTCAAAAGGTAATTTAATCCCTGTCACGAAAATCTTTGTAGCTTAAGTTTTCAGGTAATTTATTAATTACCTACGAAAATATTAAGATAATAAGTTAAAATATCTAAAATAATATTAAAATGATGTGAATACTTTTGCCGTTGCAACGGCACCCCGGAACGTTTGTGACAGTTCATGAATTCATGAGTTCTCAAGTGGGAATTCGACTTCTATGGACTCCATTGATACCTTCGTCAAGTAAAGAAACACTTATAAGAGCTACTAGGCTAATGTTGCAAGAGTGTACATCTTGACGATTTGTGCTTTGTCAAAATGCCAGTAAGTTTTATGGAGCAGGGACTGAACATAGGACATTTGCCTAAATGATGGTGGGTCTAATTGCATCATGATGTTTATTTTCACAACATTAAGCAAGTTTTTATCACCTGTTGCTGGAGCATTAGCATTAGCATAATCTTTTAAAACTTGTCCATCGGTTTTGTTAAAATGCAAACTTCTAAGGTATGATATAAAATATTTTGATACCCTGTATGGAACATGTCTCAATCTGTACAAAAAATATTCCAGTAACCTAAATCATATTGATTGTTTGCTTGACTTATGTTGATGCACCTTTGACGTTTTTGCATGATTTTGCACTGTTGATGAGGCAAACCGTTTGTTTTTGCTCTTCCTGTACCATAGGCTATATCTTGTAACTTTTGGGGGTCCTCATTCAAGTTAAGTCGGACAGTGGAAGGTTAGGCTTAGGGTTGTTATGTGTATGAAAAGCAAAAACGAAGTAAAACATCAATGGTGAAATGGGCCTATGTTTATAAACACAAGAGAAGCAGAGGAAAGACCAGTGCTTCGTGCTCGTAGCCTAATCTCGAAAAATCACTGGAAATAAAGTAAGAAAATATGATAATACTTAATTTCAGGGATGCAGTAGGCTACATCGTAACCTAACCTTCCGTAACCCCATCTGGCCTAGAGTGCAGCATCTAACCTCTTGGAGGGCGTTCTATCATTTTGCCCCTGTAGTCGTGCCTAAAAATCATTACTGTACTGTATTATGAACGTGGACACAACCTAACCTGACTGCATCCTATCTGACTGGGAATGGCTTTGTTCCCACAGACCCCCTTAACGTTGTATGAAAATTTTACAAGGCACAAAATAGAAGGAATTATTTGTAGGGTGGGCACAAGATAGAGACAGATGGAAAAGGCTCATTAAAAGCAGCCACTTTGGCTAGAGATGAGGCTGGAAAGAAGCAGCAGCAGTTTTTCAGTCAGTTGTAACACCCTGTCCTTTGATCAGTCTCGATGGTTAAAATAGGTGAATTAAATTTATTTTGTATATTTCCTTTATTTTCAAATGCAAACCGTGGTTTTTCGTGACGAGATTAGCTGTTGTAAATGGGTAGTACATTACTTGTACTAAAGAGGAAATGGGCAAGTGTGTGTATTTGTATGCTTGTTACTTAATACTATACACATTATTAACAAACCATAGAGTAGTGGGGTTGAATACTGTATCATTAACTCTTTCACCTCAAGTAGGAGTAAACTCTGTATAATTTTTTTGTCCACAGACTTGGAGTTTCCTGAGACTTGGAAACCTCGTGAAAAATGGGTGCTTGTTGGCACTTTCTTTGGCTTCTGACATATTGGCTTCATGTTACTAGTGCTGCAGATGACAATGGTGGGGATGTAACCACTTTAGCTGAGCATCCTGTTGACAACCAAAGTGTTTCTGAGAACCCTGGAAATGGTTGTGCTGTCTGTAAGTACTGTATTGTATAGTTTTGCAGGTTTTTGGTCCCATTCCAAAACTGTATCTTTATGTAATATTAATATTTCATAGAATCTCTTTATGTAATATTAATTTTTCATAGAATCTTCTCTTGAATTACTTTGCTTAAGAATCAGTGAAGAAACCAGAACTGATGGTGTATTCCTAGTACATTTCATTATGAAAACCCATACTGTACTTTGTGGTAGCCTACATCTGCAGGAGGGCCACCCTCCTGATACATTCCCTGTACTGTAGTGGAAACTGGTCTTTGTCTGTTTGTCTAGCGTTGGAATCATACCTGCAGTGTCATGTCCCTTTTGTTATAATCTTTAATATCATTCTGGAATAATTTATTCTTCACTGATTGGCTGAGTTCAGTTACTGTACTGCCACAGATAATTAGTGTTTTTGCTTTAGATTTTTCCACTCTTTATAGTTGTGGGCAGCTGATAAATGAACCCATACACCAATTTGGCACCCATATTGACCTTTTATTGTCAGATGTTACAGGGATTTTATCTTTTGGAGAGGCTTGTTTGTGGGCTTATATGATCATAATTTCGATTAAGTTAATGTGGTGATGGATCAAGTTGTTCCTGATGTTATACTTGAAAGCACAGACCAATTGAGATAGTATTCACTGTGATCCTATGGAACTCAGTTGGTGCAATACTTATAGAAATCCGAAGAGTATTGTGTTTAAATGATCATCCTAGCACTATTATCGGATCATCTTAGCACTGTTTTCAAGAGAATTCCTTCTTAAATCCTCAAGTTTCATCTTAAAAGTAAGTCATGGCTTAATGCTGCATGTAAGCTTGCCTACCATGAAAAACTAGGAGCCCATCATTTATGTAGGAACACTGAGCAGACTTTTTGTGGCATAATTTTATTGCATGTAGATTAAGGGACTAAATCTGTCCTCATACTCCTCACACTGTAGGCTGATTTCAGTTATATACCCCTCTTGTAACTGGTTTAGAGAAACTAATCTCTGAGCATCTTTGTAGGTTAGTTGAAGATAATAACCTTCTATCAGCCTTACCTTTTGCATTTTGTAAAGGCCTTGGTATTTGTGATGCACTCTTGTCATTATCTGCTGTCTTGCAGAGTGCTGTTGTTGAGGGTACAGAGGCAAGCACAGCTGATTTAGATTTTAGCGAAGCCTTTGGCAGAGTGAATCAATGAGCATTATGTATCAACATTATTGGGATATGGTGGCTTCTTTTATTGATGTTTTAAATTAATTTTCAATAGGCACAACCCAAAAGGTTTATGTTGTTGGACAGTATAGTAGCTTTAGTTATGTCACTTCAGGTGTTCCTCAAGGTAGTCTTCTTGGGCCTTTGCTATTATCTATACTAGTGACATATGGAAAAGCCCAGGGAACAAATTGTTAGAATATTCCAGTGATGCTACCCTTTTAGCTCTTCCCACCTTAAGTCTGTGGTTGCAGAATCCTTGAATAGAGATTTGGCAGGTATTTATGGTTGGTGTATGCTTTAGGTCATGAAGCTTAACCCTTCTAAAACTCAAAATATGATGGTTGATCCAGAATACCTTTGCCTTTGCATCTTAATTTTTGTACCTGTAGATAGTACACTTTTAAATGTCAGTGACTTAAGATTTTATTTGTAACTTTTGATAATAAATTAACATTTGAGAAGCATACAGTATACATATTACTTCCTTTGTTTCTCAGAAAGTTGGTATCTGGTGGAAATGTTGTCAAGAGTTCTGTGGTGAAGATATATTTAAATGTTTCAACTTTTTTCTTCCATGTTTGGGTCTTCAGGTGCTGACTGTCATCTCAAACTCTTGGTTAGAGTTGTGTAATTAGCCCAAATTTATTTTGTCAACACTTAATGTTGACTTGTGGCATATATGTACAGTGAGTTCATTAATGTTTGTTGCATAATATGTACTACACTGGGCTGTTATTCCAGAGGAGGTTAAGCAGGACTGTAGCTTCCCTCTTAGCTTTAGCCTTTACGTAGTGTTTGAGTGAACCCCATGCTGAATCTCACACATTAAACAACTGGTTGATCATTGCCCTGTCTTCCACATTAGGTTTTGTTTTTAAAGTGCCAGCTACTCTCATTCCATTAGGCATCACCAAATTCATTATGTGCTTGCATTACCCTTGCAACTATCTAGCAAGGAAAGGTCTTGTCCTGTTTTGTTTGGGCTGTGAGATGTTATCTGAGAGAAATTTGGAGCTTATCAAGCTCCAAGTTTCCCTACCGGTTTCAATAATGGGGGAACCTTCCACTCTCCAAATTATCCAAAAGTGCATTACCATCCATCTCTGGGTTTGAAGCATCCAGGATATATCATAATGGTTATGATTTCAGTGCCACTGCAACTCCATTTACTTTTAAACTTAATATGGATTTAAGTTCATTTCTCAGCATGACTACATGAAGATCCCCAATCCACATTCTCTCCAAGTTTTTCCTGGAAGATACAGCCCATGGGTACATGAGTCCATATTCAGTTGATCCTAAGGTAGCAATAGTTTTGAGTCAACCTAAACAAAGTGGGGTGATTGGGAAGTGGGACACATTCATCACCCTCTTTTAAAGCATGCATTTACCTCGACAGTATATGTCGATAGCCAAGGTTATCTGTCACTGCGCCTTATAAAAATAAGTATTCTTTAGTAATTTCAATGCCGAGAGTCCATCTTGCCAAAGCAATCATTCAAGCTGTCTGAGACTAATGGTTTTTTTATACAGAAATGAAATTAATTATTTTTCCAAATACAAATGCTCTCCCTTTTCTTTTCACAGAAAATATATGCCTTCCTCCTAAGCCCTTACAGATAGCAATTAAGACTACACAGACAGTGATCAGTTTCCAACACGGGGAGGCACTCAGGTTTTGGGACCCCACAGAGAGGTAGGAAAGTTTTTCTGTGATGGGACATATCTGGAGATTGCTGCTACTGTACTGCAAATGCAGGTTATCATAAAGTCAGGGATTTGCGTGTGAAAAAATTAACAATTTTTAAATTATTAAATTTTTTGTAGTTGTGTGCCCAGAGGATGGGCTTTTTGGTGATCCGTGTGACTGCAGCAAGTATTACAATTGCTTTTTGGGATTTGTTCATCATAACACATGCCCTGAAGGAGAATTATGGAGTCAGCAACTAAAGGTATGAAAAGAAATATTTACCTCTCATAAGTATATGTTGTACCATACAAACTTCAGTAACTTTGTAAATAACTGATAGTAAATGTGCCAAACATGATATATTGAGCTACTGATAATGTTTTCAGTAGTATTGTCATAACCTTTATTTTTGAAAGTAGCGATGTCAGTGTAGGTATCATGACTGTATATTCCTCCTGTTGTATTGTTCATTATTCACATCACTCCCAGGAATATGTGATGACTCAATGTGTTCTGTTATTGTACAGTATTTTTCTTTGTGTAGCACACTACACATTAGCTAAATTGCACACTAGTTAAATAGCTAACTTCAATTAGAGAACAATTGCAGTTTTCTTCTTTCCAATAGAGGTCACTATTTCAGTATGTTACACTTGTTGTGTAAATGCAAACAAATCTTTGAATTGTTTGTCCAGATATTTTTTAGGGAATTAAAAATGACACACTTTTTGTTGTAGGAAGCATTACTTTGCTGAAAGTAAAAATTAGAAAGGCCATTTGAAATTATATCGTCTGTTTTAGGCTTGTGATTTGAAAGGAAATGTCAAGTGCACTGGTGATCAGTTAATTTTAAACACAAATGAAGATACTGATGTCCAAAGATCTGCAGATACGAGGTGCAGCAATGGCAGTGAATTTGTCAGCGTTTGTTACTATTCAAACTGGGCTTACTGGAGACCAGGTAAGCGAGCCCAGACTATGCTATATGTATTGTATGTAAAATAAAACTGGAGACTAAAAACCCAATGCTCTCTGACTTCTTCTGGTGTGTTGACTCACTTTCCATACACAGTCAAGTAAGAGAAATAGCCCTACTGCCTTCATATCTGTGTTTCAGAGTCCCTATACTGTATTGGTAGAAAAGGTCGTTCTACGTATTGCTGGTGGTCTGCGCATACATGTTTTTTTTTTTCTGAAACTTAATCAATTCTTGCTTTTCCTTAATTTACTTTTTTTTGCTTCTTCAGTCTCTATGACTTTTCATTTCTTTTTATGGTGATGGTTTTGCTTTAACCTGTTTGTGTTATTTAAGTGATATATTTATGACGTGTGGTCATTACAGTACATGTTTTACTGCAGTGTGGTATAATTGATATCTTTTTATCATGTGCAGTAAGTATTTTGATATTATTTTTTTAATTTGTTTTACAGGTGCTGGCCAGTATACTGTGAATGACATAGATTTGAACCTATGCTCGCACCTTGTGTATGCCTTTGCTGTTCTCGATGCTAGCACACTTACCATTAAAGCTCAGGATTCATGGTTAGACCTGCCAGGTGGTGTTGATAATTACAATAAGTTCACTAACCTGAAGAATCTCAAGCCAGGGATTAAAACTACATTAGCTATTGGAGGGGCAACTGATTCAAAGTCAAACAAGTATTCTAATCTTGTGTCGTCTAAAGCTAAAAGGCAAAATTTCATAAACCATGTGATCCCATTCTTAAAACGCTATAATTTCGATGGCTTAGATCTTGACTGGGAATTTCCAAAATCAGGAGATAAAGCCAACTTTGCACTATTTGTGAAAGAACTGAAGACAGCTTTTCAGCCTGAAGGCTTGATACTTACTGCTGCTGTAGGAGCCTCAAAAGCATTAACTGTATCTTCATACGATGTTCCAACACTCAGTCAGTATTTAGATTATATTCATCTGATGACTTATGATTTTCATGGTTCATGGGAGTCCAAAGCAGACCATCATGCCAAACTGTATAATGACAGTAGGAAACTGGATGCGGATTCTACGGTTAAGAATTGGATAGCAAGTGGTGCTTCAGCCAGAAAACTTGTATTAGGGGTTCCCATTTATGGGCGTAGCTTCACATTAAGTACTTCACAAAAGAAGCCACCAGCACCAGCTTCTGGAGGAGGGAATGCAGGTCCCATAACAAAAGAAGTAGGTTACCTTGGTTACCTTGAGATATGTCGGTACGTCAAAAATGGTTGGAAAGTTGTAAAGGTAAGTCAGTTTGCTTTTCTACTTCTTCTGGCATAATTGACTATGATAAAGATATAATTTTGCAGTTATAATACTATATATGTTGTCTTTTAGAAGGTTTACATTTCAAGGAATTTAAATGACTTGATAAGCTAGTTACAGTGCTATATATTTCCCTCTTCATATATTTCGTTTATGCACAGTACTCAACTGTTTTGAGAGATGTATAATTATTGGCATCATTTTCAGTTTGTTCAGTTGTCAGTTTTTTAAAATTAAAACTTCATTGCTAAAGACAAACCCTTCTTGCCAGCTCTGTAAGAGTTGAGTACTTTGATTCAGTGGTCTGGTTAAACTATTAAGTACAGTAATAATAAGAGATACTATATTTTTAATTATTTGATCATAATTACTCTTGTTTTTCAACGTTTACTTTTCTCAGTGGTATTTTTCAAATGGTGTAGTATTGTTGCAGTTCACTGGGATGAATGGTGCAGTTAACATCACATATTTTGATACACATTACAGATAGCTATGGACACATCTAGTAATTCCACTCCAAACATATAAACCTGTGATGAGGAACATGCTTAGTAAATAACATTGTCCTGCAATATTGGTAAAATAACAAGACTATGTAAAATCATTATGGATGTCCTCTTCTCTCTAGTATCTCACCTACTTTCCTAATTACTATTAAACTTTAAAATTTCAGGACAGCAGTGGAGCAAGAGGCCCTTATGCTTATAGTGGGAATCAGTGGGTTGGTTATGATGATGTGGATATGGTTCGTATCAAGGCTCAGTATGTTAAAGCAAAGGGACTTGGAGGAACGATGGTTTGGGCCATTGATTTAGCAGACTTCAAAGGAGTTTGTCCTCTTGGAAGGTATTACAGTCTCTACAGCTAATTTAAGAGTTTAGTTTATGTTTTTATTCGTATGGTTTTGGAAATTTATTTTTCTATAGCACCTTAGCTTATTAAACATTTAGAAGGTCTCTCCTCCCTCCTTGTAAGTAAAAGAATCTGTAAAGTACAAAGATTAGCATATGGCAACACAACACAGTACCCTGGTGGACTAGAGTTTACAATCTACAGTATCTCCATGTTATAAGTTGGTTGAAAGTCCATCCTAACTGGCATTTTTTAATTTTCATTCAACTTAAAATATTTCAGAGAAATATTGGCAAAATGCATTGCTTCTAAAAATATGTACTATTTACCAGGTATGCATACAAGATATGTGAAATATATAAAAATCGTTCAGCATAAAAAAAAATATGTAAAATCTATAAAAATCGTTCAGTATAAAAAAAAGACCGTAAACATCTTTGTTGCTGTTGTAGCATAAGTTACAAAACACTTTGCTCTCTCTCTCTGGTTCAGTACATTTACTGACATTTACTCAATGCAGTACGGTATTGTACCTAACACAGTATGTAGTGTGACATACAGTACTTATATTTTTCCATCTGTTTGTATGTGTTTATATACATGTATGCATTGTGTCAAGGTAAATTACACAGTGTGTTTCTTCACATCTCTCTCTCAAAAATATATTTTCCAAAAAGAATTTGGCATTTGCCAACTTTTCTCTCTGTTGATGTGAGGTTTGACTTGAATACTGCTTTACGGTATACAGTATTGTATGGTAATACAAATGAGTCTCATCAATCATGGATCCTTGAGGTTAAGGGAAACCAGATGATAACTTGGGTAATTCTCATGTCCATAATCTTCCCTCCATGATTTTAGTCATCTAAATAAATGTGTCACCAATGTAGCTAACTATTTATATTAACTTGCTTTCAAAGTCTTCAGAGTCTTCAGAGGACTGCTGGCATGCATACAGGTATAAATAACTGCACTAT
Organism: Macrobrachium rosenbergii; assembly: GCF_040412425.1. NCBI lineage: Eukaryota > Metazoa > Arthropoda > Malacostraca > Decapoda > Palaemonidae > Macrobrachium > Macrobrachium rosenbergii. Next base: position 35,701,840 of record NC_089782.1, read on the forward strand.
AGTTATGGTAGTTAAGTATGCTAACTTCAGAATTGTTTGTTTTTATTATTTTTCTGCATTTGTCAAAGTTGTTTGGTCAACCAGAATCCTTCAGTATTGGCAGAAGTGCTGTTTAAAATGTCATGGCTGTTGCAAATATTTATTTTGTTAGATATAAATAGAGGTTTGTGTTCAGAACATAATACGGGTTTAGGCCTTTTGAAATAGGTATCAACAAATATATTCCTGTCACAGAAGTGAAATGACATACCAGTATTTAATTTTCATTAAACAGCATTTAATGTAATTATGCATGCATAGTTGGGAAAGCTGACAAATATTGTGATTTTTCAGATATCCTCTTCTGTCTGCTATGAAATCAGAATTACTTTCATCAGTGAACTGTAGTGCTAAACAAAGTCCAGCTATGCAGGCTCCAGTAGCCACAGTGATACCCCAAACGGTTGCATCAACGACAGTTGGCCCTGCTTGTAGTTCACAGTGTAAGTATCTGTGTATGTGCTCAGTTGGAGCAATATTTATAGAAATACAAAGAGTATTGTGTTTAAATGATCATCCTAGCACTATTATTGGATCATCTTAGCACTGTTTTCAAGAGAATTCCTTCTTAAATCCTCAAGTTTCATCTTAAAAGTAAGTTATGGCTTAATGCTGCATGTAAGCTTGCCTACCATGAAAAACTAGGAGCCCATCATTTATGTAGGAACACTCGAGCAGACTTTTTGTGGCATAATTTTATTGCATGTAGATTAAGGGACGAAATCCGTCCTCATACTCCTCACATTGTAGGCTGATTTCGGTTATATACCCCTCTTGTAACTGGTTTAGAGAAACTAATCTCTAAGCATCTTTGTAGGTTAGTTGAAGATAATAACCTTCTATCAGCATTACCTTTTGTGTTTTGTAAAGGCCTTGGTACTTGTGATGCACTCTTGTCATTATCTGCTGTCTTGCAGAGTGCTGTTGTTGAGGGTACAGAGGAAAGCATAGCTGATTAAGATTTTAGCGCAGCCTGTGACAGTGTGAATCGTAGAGCATTATGTATAAGCTAACATTATTGGGATTTGGTGGCTCTTTTATTGATGTTTTAAATTAATTTTCAATAGGTGCAAACCCAAAGGTCTATGTTGTTGGACAGTATAGTAGCTTTAGTTATGTCACTTCAGGTTTCCTCAAGGTAGTCTTCTTGGGCCTTTGCTATTATCTATACTAGTGACATATGGAAAAGCCCAGGAACAAATTGTTAGAATATTCCAGTGATGCTACCCTTTTAGCTCTTCCCACCTTAAGTCTGTGGTTGCAGAATCCTTGAATAGAGATTTGGCAGGTATTTATGGTTGGAGTAGGCTTTAGGTCGTGAAGCTTAACCCTTCTAAAGCTCAAAGTATGATGGTTGATCCAGAATACCTTTGCCTTTGCATCTTAATTTTTGTACCTGTAGATAGTACACTTTTAAATGTCAGTGACTTAAGATTTTAGTTGTAACTTTTGATAATAAATTAACATTTTAGAAGCATACAGTATACATATTACTTCCTTTGTTTCTCAGAAAGTTGGTATCTGGTGGAAATGTTGTCAAGAGTTCTGTGGTGAAGATATATTTAAATGTTTTAACTTTTTCCTCCCTTGTTTGGATTTTCAGGTGCTGACTGTCATCTCAAACTCTTGAGTTGTGTAATCAGCCCAAATTTATTTTATGAACACTTAATGTTGACTTGTGGCATTTATGTAGAGTGAGTTCATTAATGTTTGTTGCATAATATGTACTACACTGGGCTGCTATTCCAGAGGAGGTTAAACAGGACTGTAGCTTTCCTCTTAGCTTTAGCCGTTATGTAGTGTTTGAGTGAGCCCCATGCTGAATCTCACACATTAAACAACTGGTTGATCATTACCCTGTCTTCCACATTAGGTTTTGTTTTTAAAGTGCCAGCTACTCTCATTCCATTAGGCATCACCAAATTCATTATATGCTTGCATTACCCTTGCAACTATCTAGCAAGGAAAGGTCTTGTCCTTGTTTGGGCTGAGATGTTATCTGAGAGAAATTTGGAGCTTATCAAGCTCCAAGTTTCCCCTACCTTTCAATAATGGGGGAAACCTTCCATGCTCCAAATTATCCAAAAGTGTATTACCATCCATCTCTGGGTTTGAAGCATCCAGGATATGTCATAATGGTTATGATTTCAGTGCCACTGCAACTCCATTTACTTTTAAACTTAATATGGATTTAAGTTCATTTCTCAGCATGACTACATGAAGATCCCCAATCCACATTCTCTCCAAGTTTTTCCTGGAAAATACAGCCCATGGGTACATGAGTCCATATTCAGTTGATCCTAAGGTAGCAATAGTTTTGAGTCAACCTAAACAAAGTAGGGTGATTGGGAAGTGGGACACATTCATCACCCTCTTTTAAAGCATGCATTTACCTCTACAGTATATGTCGATAGCCAAGGTTATCTGTCACTGTGCCTTACAAAGATAAGTATTCTTTACTAATTTCAATGCCAAGAGTCCATCTTGCCAAAGCAATCATTCAAGCTGTCTGAGACTAATGGTTTTTTTTATACAGAAATGAAATTAATTATTTTTCCAAATACAAATACTCCCCCTTTTCTTTTCACAGAAAATATATGCCCTCCTCCTAAGCCCTTACAGATAGCAATTAAGACTACACAGACAGTGATCAGTTTCCAACATGGGTTTTGGGATTCTCACAGGTAGAAAGGGGAAAGTTTTTCTGTGATGGGACATATCTGGAGATTGCTGCTACTGTACTGCAAATGCAGGTTATCATAAAGTCAGGGATTTGCGTGTGGAAAAATTAACAATTTTTAAATTATTAAATTTTTTTGTAGTTGTGTGCCCAGAGGATGGGCTTTTGGTGATCCGTGTGACTGCAGCAAGTATTACAATTGTGTTTTGGGATTTGCTCATCATAACACTTGTCCTGAAGGAGAATTATGGAGTCAGCAACTAAAGGTATGAAAAGAAATATTTCCCTCTCATAAGTATATGTTGTAACATACAAACTTCAGTAACTTTGTAAATAACTGATAGTAAATGTGCCAAACATGATATATTGAGCTACTGATAATGTTTTCAGTAGTATTGTCATAACCTTTATTTTTTATTTGAAAGTAGTGATGTCAGTGTAGGTATCATGACTGTATATTCCTCCTGTTGTATTGTTCATTATTCACATCACTCCCAGGAATATGTGATGACTCAATGTGTTCTGTTATTGTACAGTATTTTTCTTTTGTGCACACTCTGAATATTAGCTAAATTGCACACTAGTTAAATAGCTAACTTTAATTAGAGAACTAATTGCAGTTTTCTTCTTTCCAAGAGAGGTCACTATTTCAGTATGTTACACTTGTTGTGTAAATGCAAACAAATCTTTGAGGAGACTTGTTTGTTTTTCCTGAATGTTTGTAGATTTTTTTAGGGAATTAAAAATTACACACTTTTTGTGTAGGAAGCATTACTTTGCTGAAAGTAAAAATTAGAAAGACCATTTGAAATTATATCGTCTGTTTTAGGCTTGTGATTTGAAAGGAAATGTCAAGTGCACTGGTGATCAGTTAATTTTAAACACAAATGAAGATACAGATGTCCAAAGATCTGCAGATACGAGATGCAGCAATGGCAGTGAATTTGTCAGCGTTTGTTACTATTCAAACTGGGCTTACTGGAGACCAGGTAAGCGAGCCCAGACTATGCTATATGTATTGTATGTAAAATAAAACTGGAGACTAAAAACCCAATGCTCTCTGACTTCTTCTGGTGTGTTGACTCACTTTCCATACACAGTCAAGTAAGAGAAATAGCCCTACCGCCTTCATATCTGTGATTCAGAGTCCCTATACTGTATTGGTAGAAAAGGTCGTTCTACGTATTGCTGGTGGTCTGCGCATACATGTTTTTTTTTTCTGAAACTTAATCAATTCTTGCTTTTCCTTAATTTACTTTTTTTTGCTTCTTGAGTCTCTATGACTTTTCATTTCTTTTTATGGTGATGGTTTTGCTTTAACCTGTTTGTGTTATTTAAGTGATATATTTATGACGTGTGGTCATTACAATACATGTTTTACTGCAGTGTGGTATAATTGATATCTTTTTATCATGTGCAGTAAGTATTTTGATATTATTTTTTTAATTTGTTTTACAGGTGCTGGCCAGTATACTGTGAATGACATAGATTGGAACCTGTGCACACACCTTGTGTATGCCTTTGCTGTTCTCAATGAAAGCACACTTACCATTAAAGCTCAGGATCCATGGTTAGACCTGCCAGGTGGTTTTGATAATTACAATAAGTTCACTAAATTAAAGAAGCAGAACCCAGGGATTAAAACTACATTAGCTATTGGAGGGGCAACTGATTCAAAGTCAAACAAGTATTCCAATCTTGTGTCGTCTTATGCTACAAGGCAAAATTTCATAAACCATGTGATCCAGTTCTTAAAATGCTATAATTTTGATGGCTTAGATCTTGACTGGGAATTTCCAAAATTAGAAGATAAAGCCAACTTTGCACTATTTGTGAAAGAACTGAAGACAGCTTTTCAGCCTGAAGGCTTGATGCTTACTGCTGCTGTAGGAGCCACAAAAGAATCTGTATACGATGTTCAAACACTCAGTGAGTATTTAGATTATATTCATCTGATGACTTATGATTATTATGGTTCATCATGGGCGTCCACAGCAGACCATCATGCCAAACTGTATAATGATAGTGGGAAACTGGATGTGAATTCTTCAGTTAAGAATTGGATAGACAGTGGTGCTTCAGCCAGAAAACTTGTATTAGGGGTTCCCATTTATGGGCGTAGCTTCACATTAAGTACTTCACAAAAGAAGCCACCAGCACCAGCTTCTGGAGGAGGGAATGCAGGTCACATAACAAAAGAAGCAGGTTACCTTGGTTATCTTGAAATATGTCAGTACATCAAAAATGGTTGGACAGTTGTAAAGGTAAGTCAGTTTGCTTTTCTACTCCTTCTGGCATAATTGACTGTGATAAAGATATAATTTTGCAGTTATAATACTATATATGTTGTCTTTTAGAAGGTTTACATTTCAAGGAATTTAAATGACTTGATAAGCTAGTTGCAGTGCTATATATTTCCCTCTTCATATATTTCGTTTTATGCACAGTACTCAACTGTTTTGAGAGATGTATAATTATTGGCATCATTTTCAGTTTGTTCAGTTGTCAGTTTTTTAAAATTAAAACTTCATTGCTAAAGACAAACCCTTCTTGCCAGCTCTGTAAGAGTTGAGTACTTTGATTCAGTGGTCTGGTTAAACTATTAAGTACAGTAATAATAAGAGATACTATACTTTTAATTATTTGATCATAATTACTCTTGTTTTTCAACGTTTACTTTTCTCAGTGGTAGTTTTCAAATGGTGTAGTATTGTTGCAGTTCACTGGGATGAATGGTGCAGTTAACATCACATATTTTGATACACATTACAGATAGCTATGGACACATCTAGTAATTCCACTCCAAACATATAAACCTGTGATGAGGAACATGTTTAGTAAATAACATTGTCCTGCAATATTGGTAAAATAACAAGACTAAGTAAAATCATTATGGATGTCCTCTTCTCTCTAGTATCTCACCTACTTTCCTAATTACTATTAAACTTTGAAATTTCAGGACAGCAGTGGAGCAAGAGGCCCTTATGCTTATAGTGGGAATCAGTGGGTTGGTTATGATGATGTGGATATGGTTCGTATCAAGGCTCAGTATGTTAAAGCAAAGGGACTTGGAGGAACGATGGTTTGGGCCATTGATTTAGCAGACTTCAAAGGAGTTTGTCCTCTTGGAAGGTATTACAGTATCTACAGCTAATTTAAGAGTTTAGTTTATGTTTTTATTCCTATGGTTTTGGAAATTTATTTTTCTATAGCACCTTAGCTTATTAAACATTTAGAAGGTCTCTCCTCCCTCCTTGTAAGTAAAAGAATCTGTAAAGTACAAAAGATTAGCATATGGCAACACAACACAGTACCCTGGTGGACTAGAGTTTACAATCTACAGTATCTCCATGTTATAAGTTGATTGAAAGTCCATCCTAACTGGCATTTTTTTAATTTTCATTCAACTTAAAATATTTCAGAGAAATATTGGCAAAATGCATTGCTTCTAAAAATATGTACTATTTACCAGGTATGCATACAAGATATGTGAAATATATAAAAATCGTTCAGTAAAAAAAAAATCTATAAAAACCGTAAACATCTTTGTTGTTGCTGTTGTAGCATAAGTTACAAAACACTTTGCTCTCTCTCTCTCTGGTTCAGTACATTTACTGACATTTATTCAATGCAGTACAGTATTGTACCTAACACAGTATGTAGTGTGACATACAGTACTTATATTTTTCCATCTGTTTGTATGTGTTTATATACATGTATGCATTGTGTCAAGGTAAATTACACAGTGTGTTTCTTCACATCTCTCTCTCAAAAATATTTTTTGAAAAGAATTTGGCATTTGCCAACTTTTTCTCTCTCTGTTGATGTGAGGTTTGACTTGAATACTGCCTTACGGTATACAGTATTGTATGGTAATACAAATGAGTCTCATCAATCATGGATCCTTGAGGTTAAGGGAAACCAGATGATAACTTCAGGTAATTCTCATGTCCATAATCTTCCCTCCATGATTTTAGTCATCTAAATAAATGTGTCACCAATGTAGCTAACTATTTATATTAACTTGCTTTCAAAGTCTTCAGAGTCTTCAACTGCTGGCATGCATACAGGTATAAATAACTGCACTATAGTTATGGTAGTTAAGTATGCTAACTTCAGAATTGTTTGTTTTTATTATTTTTCTGCATTTGTCAAAGTTGTTTGGTCAACCAGAATCCTTCAGTATTGGCAGAAGTGCTGTTTAAAATGTCATGGCTGTTGCAAATATTTATTTTGTTAGATATAAATCGAGGTTTGTGTTCAGAACATAATACGGGGTTTAAGCCTTTTGAAATAGGTATCAACAAATATATTCCTGTCACAGAAGTGAAATGACATACCAGTATTTAATTTTCATTAAACAGCATTTAATGTAATTATGCATGCATAGTTGGGAAAGCTGACAAATATTGTGATTTTTCAGATATCCTCTTCTGTCTGCTATGAAATCAGAATTACTTTCATCAGTGAACTGTAGTGCTAAACAAAGTCCAGCTATGCAGGCTCCAGTAGCCAGAGCTACAGTGATACCCCAAACGGTTGCATCAACGACAGTTGGCCCTGCTTGTAGTTCACAGTGTAAGTACCTGTGTATGTGCTCAGTTGGAGCAATATTTATAGAAATCCAAAGAGTATTGTGTTTAAATGATCATCCTAGCACTATTATTGGATCATCTTAGCACTGTTTTCAAGAGAATTCCTTCTTAAATCCTCAAGTTTCATCTTAAAAGTAAGTTATGGCTTAATGCTGCATGTAAACACCTACCATGAAAAACTAGGAGCCCATCATTTATGTAGGAACACTCCTGAGCAGACTTTTTGTGGCATAATTTTATTGCATGTAGATTAAGGGACGAAATCCGTCCTCATACTCCTCACATTGTAGGCTGATTTCAGTTATATACCCCTCTTGTAACTGGTTTAGAGAAACTAATCTCTAAAGCATCTTTGTAGGTTAGTTGAAGATAATAACCTTCTATCAGCATTACCTTTTTGTTTTTGTAAAACACCTTGGTACTTGTGATGCACTCTTGTCATTATCTGCTGTCTTGCAGAGTGCTGTTGTTGAGGGTACAGAGGAAAGCATAGCTGATTAAGATTTTAGCGCAGCCTGTGACAGTGTGAATCGTAGAGCATTATGTATAAGCTAACATTATTGGGATTTGGTGGCTCTTTTATTGATGTTTTAAATTAATTTTCAGTATGCGCAACCCAAAGGTCTATGTTGTTGGACAGTATAGTAGATTTAGTTATGTCACTTCAGGCATTCCTCAAGGTAGTCTTCTTGGGCCTTTGCTATTATCTATACTAGTGACATATGGAAAAGCCCAGAGGATCAAACCGATTAGAATATTCCAGTGATGCTACCCTTTTAGCTCTTCCCAATTTAAGTCTGTGGTTGCAGAATCCTTGAATAGAATCCTTGAATAGAGATTTGGCAGGTATTTATGGTTGGAGTTGGCTTTGGGTCAAAAAGCTTAACCCTTCTAAAACTCAAAATATGATGGTTGATCCAGAATACCTTTGCCTTTGCATCTTAATTTTTGTACCTGTAGATAGTACACTTTTAAATGTCAGTGACTTAAGATTTTAGTTGTAACTTTTGATAATAAATTAACATTTTAGAAGCATATGGTATGGTACTTCCTTTGTTTCTCAGAAAGTTGGTATCTGGTGGAAATGTTGTCAAGAGTTCTGTGGTGAAGATATATTTAAATGTTTTAACTTTTTCTTCCTTGTTTGGATTTTCAGGTGCTGACTGTCATCTCAAACTCTGGATAGTAAATCAGCCCAAATTTATTTTGTCAACACTTAATGTTGACTTGTGGCATATATGTACAGTGAGTTCATTAATGTTTGTTGCATAATATGTACTACACTGGGCTGCTATTCCAGAGGAGGTTAAACAGGACTGTAGCTTTCCTCTTAGCTTTAGCCTTTACGTAGTGTTTGAGTGAGCCCCATGCTGAATCTCACACATTAAACAACTGGTTGATCATTACCCTGTCTTCCACATTAGGTTTTGTTTTTAAAGTGCCAGCTACTCTCATTCCATTAGGCATCACCAAATTCATTATATGCTTGCATTACCCTTGCAACTATCTAGCAAGGAAAGGTCTTGTCCTTGTTTTGTTTGGGCTGCGAGATGTTGTCTGAGAGAAATTTGGAGCTTATCAAGCTCCAAGTTTCCCTACAGGTTTCAATAATGGGGGAACCTTCCATGCTCCAAATTATCCAAAAGTGTATTACCATCCATCTCTGGGTTTCAGGCATCCAGGATATGTCATAATGGTCATGATTTCGGTGCCACTGCAACTCCATTTACTTTTAAACTTAATATGGATTTAAGTTCATTTCTCAGCATGACTACATGAAGATCCCCAATCCACATTCTCTCCAAGTTTTTCCTGGAAAATACAGCCCATGGGTACATGAGTCCATATTCAGTTGATCCTAAGGTAGCAATAGTTTTGAGTCAACCTAAACAAAGTAGGGTGATTGGGAAGTGGGACACATTCATCACCCTCTTTTAAAGCATGCATTTACCTCTACAGTATATGTCGATAGCCAAGGTTATCTGTCACTGCGCCTTATAAAGATAAGTATTCTTTAGTAATTTCAATGCCGAGAGTCCATCTTGCCAAAGCAATCATTCAAGCTGTCTGAGACTAATGGGTTTTTTTTATACAGAAATGAAATTAATTATTTTTCCAAATACAAATACTCCCCCTTTTCTTTTCACAGAAAATATATGCCCTCCTCCTAAGCCCTTACAAATAGCAATTAAGACTACACAGACAGTGATCAGTTTCCAACATGGGGAGGCACTCAGGTTTTGGGATTCACCCCCACAGAGGTAGAAAGGGAAAGTTTTTCTGTGATGGGACATATCTGGAGATTGCTGCTACTGTACTGCAAATGTAGGTTATCATAAAGTCAGGGATTTGCGTGTGGAAAAATTAATAATTTTTAAATTATTAAATTTTTTGTAGTTGTGTGCCCAGAGGATGGGCTTTTTGGTGATCCGTGTGACTGCAGCAAGTATTACAATTGTGTTTTGGGATTTGCTCATCATAACACATGTCCTGAAGGAGAATTATGGAGTCAGCAACTAAAGGTATGAAAAGAAATATTTACCTCTCATAAGTATACGTTGTACCATACAAACTTCAGTAACTTTGTAAATAACTGATAGTAAATGTGCCAAACATGATATATTGAGCTACTGATAATGTTTTCAGTAGTATTGTCATAACCTTTATTTTTGATTTGAAAGTAGTGATGTCAGTGTAGGTATCATGACTGTATATTCCTCCTGTTGTGTTATTCATTATTCACATCACTCCCAGGAATATGTGATGACTCAATGTATTCTGTTATTGAACAGTATTTATCTTTTTGCAGCACACTACACATTAGCTAAATTGCACACTAGTTAAATAGCTACCTTTAATTAGAGAATAATTGCAGTTTTCTTCTTTCCAAGAGAGGTCACTGTTTCAGTATGTTACACTTATTGTGCAAATGCAAACAAATCTTTGAGGAGACTTGTTTTGATTTTTGCCTGAATGTTTGTCCAGATATTTTTTAGGGAATTAAAAATGACACACTTTTTGTTGTAGGAAGCATTACTTTGCTGAAAGTAAAAATTAGAAAGGCCATTTGAAATTATATCGTCTGTTTTAGGCTTGTGATTTGAAAGGAAATGTCAAGTGCACTGGTGATCAGTTAATTTTAAACACAAATGAAGATACAGATGTCCAAAGATCTGCAGATACGAGGTGCAGCAATGGCAGTGAATTTGTCAGCGTTTGTTACTATTCAAACTGGGCTTACTGGAGACCAGGTAAGCGAGCCCAGACTATGCTATATGTATTAAATGTAAAATAAAACTGGAGACTAAAAACCCAATGCTCTCTGACTTCTTCTGGTGTGTTGATTCACTTTCCATACACAGTCAAGTAAGAGAAATAGCCTTACTGCCTTCATATCTGTGTTTCTGAGTCCCTATACTGTATTGGTAGAAAAGGTCATTCTACATATTTCTGGTGGTCTGCGCATTTTTTTTTTTTTTTTTTCTGAAACTTAATCAGTTCTTGCTTTTCCTTAATTTACTTTTTTTTGCTTCTTCAGTCTCTATGACTTTTCATTTCTTTTTATGGTGATGGTTTTGCTTTAACCTGTTTGTGTTATTTAAGTGATATATTTATGACGTGTGGTCATTACAGTACATGTTTTACTGCAGTGGTATAATTGATATCTTTTTATCATGTGCAGTAAGTATTTTGATATTATTTTTTGAATTTGTTTTACAGGTGCTGGCCAGTATACTGTGAATGACATAGATTTGAACCTATGCTCGCACCTTGTGTATGCCTTTGCTGTTCTCGATGCAAGCACACTTACCATTAAAGCTCAGGATTCATGGTTAGACCTGCCAGGTGGTCTTAATAATTACAATAACTTCACTAACCTGAAGAATCTCAAGCCAGGGATTAAAACTACATTAGCCATTGGAGGGGCGACTGATTCAAAGTCGAAGTATTCCAAACTTGTGTCGTCTAAAGCCAAAAGGAAAAATTTCATAAATCATGTGATCCCATACTTAAAACGCTATAATTTTGATGGCTTAGATATTGACTGGGAATATCCAAAATCAAGAGATAAAGCCAACTTTGCAAAATTTGTGAAAGAACTGAAGACAGCTTTTGAGCCTGAGGGCTTGTTGCTTACTGCTGCTGTAGGAGCCTCAAAAGCATTAACTGTATCTTCATACGATGTTCCAACACTCAGTCAGTATTTAGATTATATTCATCTGATGACTTATGATTATTATGGTTCATGGGAGTCCACAGCAGACCATCATGCCAAACTGTATAATGACAGTAGGAAACTGGACGCGGATTCTACGGTTAAGAATTGGATAGCAAGTGGGGCTTCAGCCAGAAAACTTGTATTAGGGGTTCCCATTTATGGGCGTAGCTTCACATTAAGTACTTCACAAAAGAATCCACCAACACCAGCCTCTGGAGGAGGGAATGCAGGTCCCATAACAGAAGAAGTAGGTTACCTTGGTTACCTGGAAATATGTCAGTACGTCAAAAATGGTTGGACAGTTGTAAAGGTAAGTCAGTTTGCTTTTCTACATCTTCTGGCATAATTGACTGTGACAAAGATATAATTTTGCAGTTATAATACTATACATGTTGTCTTTTAGAAGGTTTACATTTCAAGGAATGTAAATGACTCGATAAGCTAGTTGCAGTACTATATATTTCCCTCTTCATAAATTTCGTTTATACATAGTACTCTACTCTTTTGAGAGATTTATAAGTATTGGCATCATTTTCAGTTTGTTCAGTTGTCAGTTTTTTTAAATTAAAACTTCATTACTAAAGACAAACCCTCCCTGCAAGCCCTGTGAGAGTTGAGTATTTTGATTCAGTGGTCTGGTTAAACTATTAAGTACAGTAATAATAAGAGATACTATATTTTTAATTATTTGATCATAATTACTCTTGTTTTTCAACTTTTACTTTTCTCAGTAGTATTTTTCAAATGGTGTACAGTATTGTTGCAGTTCACTGAGATGAATGGTGCAGTTAACATCACATATTTTGATACACATTACAGATAGCTATGGACACATCTAGTAATTCCATTCCAAACATATAAACCTGTGATGAGGAACATGTTTAGTAAATAACATTGTCCTGCAATATTGGTAAAATAACAAGACTAAGTAAAATCATTATGGATGTCCTCTTCTCTCTAGTATCTCGCCCACTTTCCTAATTACTGTTAAACGTTGAAATTTCAGGACAGCAGTGGAGCAAGAGGCCCTTATGCTTATAGTGGGAATCAGTGGGTTGGATATGATGATGTGGATATGGTTCGTATCAAGGCTCAGTATGTTAAAGCAATGGGACTTGGAGGAACGATGGTTTGGGCCATTGATTTAGAAGACTTCAAAGGAGTTTGTCCTCTTGGAAGGTATTACAGTATCTACATATAATTTAAGAGTTTAGTTTCTGTTTTTATTCCTATGGTTTTGGAAATTTATTTTTCTGTAGCACCTTAGCTTAAACATTTAGAAGGTCTCTCCTCCCTCCTTGGAAGTAAAAGAATCTGTGAAGTACAAAGATTAGCATATAGCAACACAACACAGTACCCTGGTGGACTTGCTTAGTTTACAATCTACAGTATCTCCATGTTATAAGTTGATTGAAAGCCTATCCTAACTGGCATTTTTTAATTTTCATTCAACTTAAAATAATATTTCAGAGAAATATTGGCAAAATGCATTGCTTCTAAAAATATGTACTATTTACCAGGTATGCATACAAGATATGTAAAATATATAAAAATCGTTCAGTATAAAAAAAACACCGTAAACATCTTTGTTGCTGTTGTAGCATAAGTTACAAAACACTTTGCTCTCTCTCTGGTTCAGTACATTTACTGACATTTATTCAATGCAGTACGGTATTGTACCTAATACAGTATGTAGTGTGACATACAGTACTTATATTTTTCCATCTCTTTGTATGTGTGTATATACATGTATGCATTGTGTCAAGGTAAATTACACAGTGTGTTTCTTCACTTCTCTCTCTCAAAAATATTTTTTCCAAAGAGAATTTGGCATTTGCCAACTTTTCTCTCTGTTGATGTGAGGTTTGACTTGAATACTGCCTTACAGTATACAGTATTATATGGTAATACAAATTAGTCTCATGAATCATTGATCCTTGAGGTTAAGGGAAACCAGATGGTAACTTGGGTAATTCTCATGTCCATAATCTTCCCTCCATGATTTTAGTCATGTAAACAAATGTGTCACCAATGTAGCTAACTATTTATATTAACTTCCTTTCAAAGTCTTCAGAGGACTGCTGGCATCCATACAGGTATAAATAACTGCACTATAGTTATGGTAGTTAATTATGCTAACTTCAGAATTGTTTGTTTTTATTATTTTTCTGCATTTGTAAAGTTGTTTGGTCAACCAGAATCCTTTAGTATTGGCAGAAGTGCCGTTTAAAATGTCATGGCTGTTGCAAATATTTATTTTTTTAGATATAAATAGAGGTTTGTGTTCAGAACATAATACGGGTTTAAGCCTTTTGAAATAGGTATAAACAAATATATTCCTGTCACAGAAGTGAAATGACCTACCAGTATTTAATTTTTATTAAGCAGCTTTTAATGTAATTATGCATGTATTGTTGGGAAAGCTGACAAATATTGTGATTTTTCAGATATCCTCTTCTGTCTGCTATGAAATCAGAATTACTTTCATCAGTGAATTGTAGTACTATACAAAGCACAGCTACGCAGGCTCCAGTGACCACAACCACAGTGAAACCCCAAACAGTTGCATCAACGACAGTTGGCCCTGCTTGTAGTTCACAGTGTAAGTATCTGTGTATGTGTAGTGTTACTGTACTGGGTGTCTGAGGAGCCCGTCTCATGAGACTCGTTAATCTGTCATGGATCTTTTAGGAATGATTTGTGAAAGAAATTTCATGTCAGTTTTCTCATAATGGTGTTTACTTACAACTTTGTTTTATAGGTACTGCACTTTACAATATATATATATTTTTCAAATGTCTTTGTCTTTCCTTAGTTATTAAACAATGTACAGTACACATTTCTGCACAGCACTGTAGTTTACTCATACAAGGATACAAACCATTGTCTATGTATGGATGCAGCTTTGGCAACAGCTTAACTTGTAATGGACATTCGGATTGATAAGTGAAAGATTTCCCGTCATAGAAAAAGACTTAGATGAAGACCCATTTTATCTAACCCCCTGAAAGGAAAAACAAACGTGAAAGTGTTGATAATGATTATTAACGACCTTTTGCTATACTGTATTGTGCAGTATTCTGTTTTTGAGAGTTTCACCCTCATTCTGTAGCCAACAAACTGTGCCTGCATTTCTTCGCTAATGTTTCTTTACAGTTACCTGCCCTGCTGATGGACTGTGGGCAGATCCATGCAGTTGTGAAAAATATTACCAGTGCTATCCAGGCGGTGTCGTTCATTATAATTGCTCTGAGGGTACACTGTGGAGTCAGGCATTACAGGTATGTATTAGGGTTACAGATTGGCTAGCAGTGAAAATTAGGATATTAATTTTTTGAAACAACCCAATCAGTACTGTATGCTATTATATCGCATTACTCTTGTTTATCCTTCATGAGAGAAAAAAAAACAACAACAGGGACAACTGTACTAAACAGTAGAAAGTACAAACAGAAAACAAAGCAGGAAAAGCAATGTAAACTCAACTACATACATCCAAGGGAGATTTGAGTGCTGCCACTTCACCTAATTTGTCCGAAACATCAAGCGACGACTTGTATGCTGGGTGGTGACTGGAACCTCCACTTTCTCATTAGCACCACCTTATGGCTGATCTTTCAGGCATTCAGCTACACATGAAAGATATTTTGGGCTTAGACCATGATTACTATATATGCCATTGAAAAGGAGTAATATTGGCAAGATTGCATCCATCAAAAGGGAGACCCAACACTAATTACAGACTTGTTTGCATGCTTAACAAATTGAAAAAATGCAAAATATATTCATTAGAAATGCCCGTATAATAACCATAGAATTTAAAATACTTGCTGTACTTAACTACCAGACCCACTGACTGCCACAGGTGACATAACATTACAAGAGATCTTTCAGCTTTAGATAGC
Source organism: Macrobrachium rosenbergii (assembly GCF_040412425.1). Taxonomy (NCBI): domain Eukaryota; kingdom Metazoa; phylum Arthropoda; class Malacostraca; order Decapoda; family Palaemonidae; genus Macrobrachium; species Macrobrachium rosenbergii. Next base: position 35,717,278 of record NC_089782.1, read on the forward strand.
ATGCCCACATGACTGGATGAGAAAAAAGTAAGTTGAAAAACTACCGAGAAAATATTCCCCTCTCAAAAACCCCTTAATGGCTGTCGATTCCAGAACCTAACGACAGTACTATTTAGCAAGAATGATCTTTCCTCTTATCAGCCTACCACTTCCTTTGTGTTTTAATTGAAATTTAGATCTTAGTGACAACAAAGATGGGTAATAAAGGCGTTTACAAAGTAATATTTCCTAATGCAGTGTTTGAATTGCTGGTTATTGAAATTGCCAAATACATAACTTTTATATTCCAGTATTGTGATTGGTCATACAATGTTCAGTGCAATATTGTTAGTCGAACAGCTGCAGTACCACCACAGACCTCACAGCAGCCTAGAACTAACCCAGAATGTGCCTACACATGTAAGTTTTTTTAATTACAGTACTTTAGTACAGTAGAATTCTAGATATGATTTCATTGTAATTCTTTAGATATGTTTAGTGTTGGACTAAAGTACAAGACATATTAATGCTATGAAACAAAAATTAGTATTCAGACATTTCTTTTACTAAGTGAAAATTTCAGCAGAAAAATAAAATTTTTGCAGTTACTGTACCTTATACATACTGCTCCACGGAAATGGTTACTAGGCTGCTTGCTATAGACAAGCCTTTCCTGTATGAATTAGTAATCTGAAGGTGTGATGGGAATTAGTAAGTGGAAAGAATTAGTATTTTATTCTAAAACATACTTTTATCTATAATTTTACACGAGTTGTTATTTTATCCTTTGATATTCCATGTTGTGTCACAAAACTTGTTTGTGAGAATTTAAACTCTGATTGGCCTTGTAAATTTATTGATCATCATTTATGATGCTGTTTTATGGAGTCATTTTAAGCTGAATACTTGTACTTTCATTCTAGTATGCTCTAAAAATGGGATACAACAAAAATAAAAAGGTCAAAATGATGAGTTCAAATTAGCCAAAACATTTCAGTGGAGTGTCATTTGCAATCATCAGACTCCCAAAGTGTGACATTTGCTGGAATGTAAATTATACCATCCAAATTTCAAAGCGTTAAAAAATAAAGGTATTTTATGGTATATGTCAAAATAGATTTGCATTTATAAATTACACAATGTTTAGATGGAGCAGATAACCAGTGCATACATGATTAATATCAGGAAACATCAATTTGCTGAAAAGAAGTACATTACTGTGTAGGGATACAAGGTAACAAGATAGAAACTGTAGACATCAGATGAAACCTAGGATATAATCAAGAATAGACAGCAGCAAAAGGTAATGATAGGAAAATTCAAGGAAGAGATGAAGAACACAATATAGAATGTTCTAGATCGTCATAAAGTAAAGTGGAATGACGCACAAGAAGAGATAGGAGAAAATATCTAGAAAAACAAGCATATGATGCTAACAGTCTTGTATTCAGGGAGTGGCTTTGGTGTTAGGGCAGCCCACATAACTATCAATGAAATGTCCATAAATGAAAAGAAAAAAAGGAAAATACCTCTCACAAGGAGGAATGGTTTAGTGATAACATAAGAAGAAGTACAAATGCTTGACAGGACTTGTGAATATACCAGAGGCTGAATTAGCTCTGAATGTATTCACGAATGAATTCACTGCTTGGAAGTGGAACCAGTAATAAAAAAAACTTGAGATGAAAAGCCCTCAACTATGATTGAATCACTGTGATGATTTTATCTGAAAATGACACCTTGCATGCTAACTGGACTGAATGCAGAATACGGCCAGAGGAAACAAAACCTGATGATTGGGCACTGGAAGCTGTAGGAAAGACAGCTAAGAAGGGTGACCTGACTGAATGGTGACTATAGAGGCACTGCAGAATGGTGTCTGTAGAGGCATTGCACTTGCTTAGTTGTGATGAAAATATTCAGCATGATTATATTAAGTAGGTTAGAAAAAGAAATTGATGAAATGCTTTGAGATCAAGAATCTGGTCATAGAAAGGGCAGTTTTACAGGTCAAATATTATCGTCAAGACATTGTACAGCAGCGGATGGAATTTATAAATCCCCTTCTAATGATTTTTGTTGATTATGAGAAGGCCTTTGACAGTGTCCATAGACCAGTATTATGGAAGTCCTTACAACATAGGGTATTCCTATTAACTATGTAAAGCTAATTGAAATGATCAAATAATGAAGACGATGCAAAGTTAAAATTGATGGAAATTTGTCAAGTGAATTTACAGTGAATAGTAGGGTGCTAGAAAATATTGTTACCTTTGCTATTTGCTCTTCTCATGTGTTTTATTATGGAAAGTGTTTGGAAATTGAGAGAAGATTTAGACTGGAATTATGACAGAAAATTTACGGATTGAAAATATGCAGATGCTGCTGTTTAAATTAGCAAAATGCCATGAGACTTACAAGTCTTCGTTAATAGAATGTATCATATACCTAGAGACTTGGGACAGATCTAAGGAATACATGTAATGAGGCCAGAGTATTTCAATGCAAACAATCAGAATAACTGTAGATGGAGAAAGTATTAATATGGTTGAGTTTTTTTAAATATTCAAGAACAATAATATCAGTTCATTTACATGTTTTAAGTTTTTTTAAGTTCATTGATTTTAATATTAAATAAATTTTCTGAAGTTGACAAACTAGCATACTGAAAATTTTTAACAAAAAAATATGAAGTAATGATACAGTACAAATTACCTAATATGTTGCATCACAAATTTCCTTGGCCAACTTTGTCTCAGTGCTTGCAAATGGATGGGTTTAGCTGGTGCAGTATTTTAAGACAAAGGAAAAACTAAAGACCACAATAAAAATATTAAGAATATGGAATAACATTTCATTGCTCAGTGACTTTGGTTGAAACGTGTCACGAACACGACATCCCACGTTCAAGCAATAAAAGGACAAATAAAGATTAAAATCGAAACAATAAAAGTGTTACAAATTAGGAAAGAAACATTGTAATCTTCAAACCTGAAAATATTTTGCACATTACAAAGAACGAAAAACTAAAAGTGTGATTTTCTGTATAAATCATCGTAAAAAAGGAATGCATTGCAAAATTTCCACTTTGATTACAATGGTCTTTCTCTAGTAAGATTTACTGTAAACTCTTTTAACATACTACAGTTTTACTTTTGATAGCTAATGATCCCTCAAAGTCAGGGTCATTTGAGAACAGTGAAAATACTGGTAATATTGATATACAACACTTACTACAGATATTTATAGTTTATGATACTTTTGCTTACTATTTTAAGTAAAAATTATATATGCACTTCGTTCAGAGGCCATATACAGGCACTCTGGTAACCAAATAGCAAAGTTAACCTTCCTCTGTGGTTAGGTTGGGTCAATGAAAAATTAATAAAAAAAAATTAGCATCTTTGACGCCAGGGGACATGGTAATTTTTAAAAGGTAAAAAAACCCATTCAAGTAGAATATTTAAAGTTTTACCTTAATTTTGCACATAAAAGACTTGTGGAAATCAAGTAACTAAAACTAAAAAAATAATTTACAATCAGCTGAGATTTTAACATAATTTTTGGTTTGTTGCAGTTGTGTGCCCATCAGATGGTCTCTGGGCAGATCCTTGTGATTGTCAGAAATACTATCAGTGCTCTCATGGCACTGGATATCAGTATTCTTGTGGAGACGGTACACTATGGTTCCAGAGTATAATGGTATGTCAGCAGCAGTCTCTTATATATTTGGATAAAAATATGTTTTAGTGAAATATATTCACCTTAAAAATCCATTATTTACATTAGCCCCAATTTGTGGGTCTTCATAAGTCCTAGACACACTATTCTTGATATAAAAGATGATGATCATGAACTGGTTGAGTGTTAGTTCTTTGTATGTGTACCCATTGATAGTTCAGATCAGGTAGGCACCTCTCTTCTTGTGTGTCTGTCTTGCCTAGCAGAACTCAGAGCCAAGAAAGATCAGGAATTTTTAGGAAAATTTGAAGAAAAACTAGTTTTTGATAATGGGCTGCTTTTGCTAACCATAGATTGCTCGGATTCTCTGCAGTAGAGTTGGTCATGCTCTCAAAAATGACATGGTCTAGCTGGATTTGTAACCAAACTTCCAATGTGGTGAGCAGGAAGATGCCTCCCGGTAGTATTGCATCCAGTGAGGGTACCTGCCAAATTTGGGTTCTGGTTCTGTTATATTCATGTAACGTCAAATGAAAGAACCATGTCTTATAAGACACCTCTAAATGGACAGGTACAGATGGAGTCAGTACTGTAGAAGTTGTTGTCTCCTGTCTGTGAAACATGCCAGAGGTGTTGGAGGCAGATCTGTTGTTTGGGTGATCTGGTAGCAATCTATTCTTTGAATATAGTTAAACATCCAAGTTTGCTAACAGTCTTGCAACAATCATACTCTTGTGTCTCTTGGTAACATGAATCATGCACATATGCAAGAAATGTAGTACACTAGTTATCAAAAACTGAAGTAATCAGAGGTGTTTCAAGTTCGGCTCATTGTGGTTTTAATCATAATTAGTATTTAGATAAAAAAATAACTACTGCGTATAGTTATCTATAATGTTAGTTACTGACAGCTGTTTAAAGTGACTAATGATTAGATTAAATCTACAGCAGTCTGAGGCATTCTTAGTTTAGTTTACCAGCGCCATTTCAGCAAAACACCGTTAGCCCATGGCAGCCTAGCCTAACCTATGGGGCTTTAACCCCAAAGAACTTTGAGGGATAACTGCATGTCTTAACCTTTGTATATGTTCTTATTATTTTACATTTCATCACAGTCCTCACTAATTAATAAATTATTTACAGAACTGCGATTGGGCAAGTCAGAGTCAGTGCACTAAACCATCTCTACCAGTGTGTAACGGAACTGCAACGTATGAGTGTAGTTCTGCAACTGGAACTGTAAGTATAGAAATAAGCATTTTTTAAAAATCAGCTGACATGATGTAATTATCACATTTCCATACAATGAGATGGATATTTGATATCTTATTAACTGATATTAATCATTGTATATTTTCAGGTGTACATGACATGCTCTGATGGTAGTAAAGCAACTTTCAGTTGTCCAATGAATCTTGCTTGGAGTTCATCTGCGATGATGTGTGTGCCTTTTTCTGACCCAAAAGTTGGTTGCTAAAGTTTAGATGAAGTTTTTATGACACAAAAGGTCATGTGTGCCTTATATTAATTCTATATACAGGCCAGGCAATATGAGAAGATATGGCATATATAATTTTTAATATTTTAAAACTTTTAATGTTTTTATAAATAAGCAGATTTTTGCAGCATTTTTAAACTTTTTTCTGCCACACTTGTTGAATTAAAAAATTCTAAAAGCAAGCTACCATAATGCATTATAATCATAATACTCTTTTTTACTGCATTGATAATTCTTTTCTTTCACACTTTCCTGTAACTGAATGTAACTTTTTATAAAATCTCTCTAAACCTTAAAAGGAAAACCTTGAAAACTGTTATTATAATGTTCATTCAAATATTACTGCACAGTGTCATAAAGTGGATCTATTCATCGTATTCTCAATCTGTTAATTTCTTATAAATCAGGATATTATTCTAGGTAAAAAGTAACTGATCTATGTACAATTTACTTATGAAAGAGTTATACAAATATACTATACAACAGAAGTCATATGAAACATTTTCTGAAATAAGCTTCTAAAAATAAGTAGAGTATTATAAATAAATTTTTCAGTTTAAGAAAACTGTATTTTGCAAACAAACTTAAACAGAATTGTAAACAGTTTATCAACCTACTGATACAGGTAACAGCAAATATTTTCCTGCCAGTAATGAACCTCAAAGAAATAGTAAAAATTCCAGTATATTACAACATTACAAGTCACTGAAAATTACTTTTATGCACAATGTACACGCACAATGACGCAGCTGTATACTTGGACCGATTTCTGACTTGAAAGTTTATTACAATTTATGAATACTGTATCCCATTATTTATGACAAAAATAAAAACTTATGCCATCAAAATATTTAATTTTACTTTTGCTTCACCTCTACACAATAAAGACAAAATTTCAAAGGGACTAGAAAGAAATTAATATGGGCATAAACAACATCTTTCAGTTGAAAATTGCACGTGTAACAATGGAAACGTGATCCTCATTCATGCCTGGTAGTAAACATCTTTGTCCCATTGGTGTTTTATCTCTTTGAAGCACATTAGGCTATATATACAAGGCCAACACCATGCCCTAATTTCAAAGCTGACAATAGCAATGTTTCATTTCCTTTTTGTTGAATGAGTCATTTTTTCAAAATAATCTACTCTATAAACTTGTAACAGTCCAAAATTTACAATTTCTGGGCTCGACCTGTGTCACCCAGTGAAATGGTTCCAATAGCACTCATTTCTAGGTATAAATATTGCTAAATATACCAGAGAAAAAGCTATCCATAATGCCAGGGTTACTACCCCTGGATCCATCACCACAATGGTGTCGGTATACACTAAGGGGCAAGTGGTAGCCACTATCACAGATGCTTTGCCCAATAGATCTCTCTGTTCTCAAAGCCCCCATCATGGGAGAGCCGTTCTACCTACTACCTTCCGCTCGCTACCCCTACTACTCGCGCCCGCCATCTTTATTCCAAAAATTTAGCACAACACGAGAACACCGTGTCCCTTTCTTTTGATATTTTTGGTACTTTTTACAGCTGTAATCATGTCATCCCGTGAGGATTTCACACCATCTAAGTTGAGTATTATATCTGATTGGTTTTTAAACGCGAGAGGCACAGTATTCATGAATTGTACGTAATATATGTTTACTACAGGTGCGCAGCCGAACGTAGCACCATGTTTGCCTCTGTTGCGTTTTCGACCTTCAGTCTCCGCAATTAGCAGAACGAAAATCTGCTGGATATTATCCAATTGCTCCATTTTGGTTTTTGGAGCATATTATTGAGAGAAATTACCATGTCGCTGGTGTAGAGGCAGGGGGACCTTTGTATCATGGTTTGAGCCAGGCTCAATTATTTCTGATCATAGAATTTGAGTCTTTTTATTAGTTTCCTTTCCTCCACCAGCAAGTTGGTGCCTTCTTGATGGTGTTATTATTATCATGTTTATAGCTGATATGTACAAGTAGACTAATTTATGTGAGTGATTCGGCGTCAGAGTTAGGCCACGGGTTCCTTCTCTGCCACCGATTCATTTATGTTTATATATAATCTCAATGTCATGGGTGGTTAACATTATATTATATATTATTTTGTTCTGGTAAAAAGAGATGGTTATAATGAGCCTCCTCAGGTAGGCAGGAGATTGTATCTCTTCCGGGACCATTGGACCTTCAGTCCATGGGCCCACAGTATAATTTCGAAAGGTCTGGGATGGAGCTGGAGCAGAGGGCCTCCTCTGCCAGTCAGATTCCATCAACCTCCATCCAAAGACTTACTGGACTATGCAAAAGACCTTCTGCAAAAGAAGGCAATAAAGAAAGTCAGACACTTGAAATTTCAAGGCCGTCTATTCAGTGTCCCAAAGAAAGACTCAGACAAGCAAAGAGTAATTCTAGACTTGTCTCGTCTCAACTTATACATTCAATGCTACAAGTTTCGCATGCTTACAATCTCGCAGGTACAGACCCTACTTCCCCATGGGGCCGTCACCACCTCTATAGATCTTACAGATGCATATTATCACGTCCCGATTGCAAGAAATTTCTCTCCTTACCTAGGGTTCAGACTAGGAAAACAAGCATACTCGTTCAGACTCGTGCCATTCGGGCTCAACATAGCGCCCAGAATATTTACCAAACTGGCAGAGACAGTAGTTCAAGAACTACGGGCTCAAGGGATTATGCTGGCCGCATACCTGGACGATTGGATAATTTGGGCATCCAACGCCAAGGAATGTCGAAAAGCAACAATCACAGTAATCAACTTCCTGGAATACTTGGGATTCCAAATAAACAGGAAAAATCCATCTAGTCTGGCTGCTCAATTTCAGTGATTAGGAATCCAATGGGACCTAAACACACAAACTGTCTTCCGCCAGCCAAGAGGAGGAAATAGCCCAAAAAGCTACCAGGCAGTTCCTCAAGAACAAAAAGAGCCTCTCGTCGTACCCAGGAAAGAAGTTCTAGGCTCTCTTCAGTTCTAACTTCAGTAACAGACTTGTTTACTAAAAAACTAGACTGAAGGATATAAACGAAGGTGTAGAAACAACCAACAACAGAAACAGAGACAAGAGTGTGTCTCTAATTCCGCCGATATTGAGGAAGAGGCTTCAACCATGGTCGACAGTCAAGAGTTTGGCGAGTCCAGTGCCTCTTCAATTTCCCCTCATCATGGTGATCCATAGATACTTTACTAAGCGGATCAGATCTCCCAACACAAGAAAGTTCAGGAACATGATTAAACGGTATTCCGCCAGTTCCCATATCAACATTCTAGAGGCAGCTGACGGTGTTTCTAACATTAAAGAAACTACGTCAGCCAGACAGTTACAACAGACTGGTACTGGACAGCGCAGTAGTTGTACATTGCCTAAGCAGAGGGGGCTCCAAATTGAGCCATATCAATCCAGGTAATGATTGCAATTTTCTCTGGCAAGGAAACATCTGCAACCTGTCATTCACCCACTGGCAGGTCTTCGGAAATGTCGTGCGATTCACTATCCAGGACAACTCCCCTGGAGTCGGAATGGTCCTTGGACAAGACATCTCGAGTGGATTTGTCTTCCAGGTACCGGGTCTCTAGGTAGACCTGTTTGCCTGAAGAACAACCACAACTGTGTACGGTGCTCAATCTAGACCCTCTAGCTCATTCCACAGATGCGATGTCAATCGACTGGAACCAGATGGCAAAAAGGATCTCTGTTTCCACAAACAAACCTATTGATGAAAGTTTTACACAAACTCAGATCATTCAAAGGTCAAATGGCACTTGTGGCACCCAATTGGCCGAAGAGCAATTGGTTTCCTCTTCTACTGGAGTTGAAACTCCGACACAAACAAATCCCCAATCCAAGATTGACACAAGTAGTGCAAACTCGGACTGTGTCAGCTTCCTCAAGAATTCTGAGTGCCCTAGCTTTATGAGTTTATGAAGTTTGCAGCTCAGAAAGATCTGTTATTGATATCTCAATACACTGTTCATAGAATCAAATAAGAGGAATCTACACTTAAGCAATATGACTCAGCAGTTAAAAAGTTAGCATTATTTCTAAGGGAATATGAAGCTCAGAAAATGACCACGAATCTAGCAATCTCTTTCTTCAGTCATTATTTGAGAAAAGTTGGCCACTAAAATACTATTGCTACAACAAAATCTGCTTTAAGAAAAATATTTTTATATGGCTTTAATATTAACCTTACAGACTCATACTTTTCGTCAATTCCTACAAACATGCTCGTCTTAGACCAACAATCCGTCACACGGTTTCCCTGGTTCTTAAATGACGTATAAATTGACATCAGACACAATGTGAATTATGTACATACTCAGTATTAAGAAGTGTTATTTTTAATAAGTCTAGCCTCAGGGCTAGAATTTCTGAACTATCTGCTCTTTCTAGAGAACCGAATCATGTTGATTTCCTCAATCAGGAGAGAAGTTCTGTTGTCTCCGGATCTCAGATTTCTAGCAAGAATGAGGATTTACCAAAATAGATGGTCTCCTTGGAAGATTATTCCCCTTCTAGGATCTATCTTTATGTCCAGTTAACACTTTAAAGTTTATTTAAATAGAGACTTCTAAAAAGAGACACAGGCCCTCTTTGTTGGGAAAATGGGGGTACCATTTTCCTTAAAGGCCATCCGAACATAAATTCTTTATTTCATTAAACAGGCTAACCCGGATTCAGTACCCCAGGTACATGATATTCGGGCGGTGGCTACCTCAGCTAATTATTTTCACAATATGAATTTTGATGACCTCAAAAAGTATACGGACTGGAAATCACTAACAGTATTTAAACGCCACTATCTTAAGTCCCTAGAGGTTCTTAAATATTCCACTGTAGCTGCAGGAAGTATTGTTCATCTGGTCAGCTCAAGACTAGTTTATATAACTCTTGCTTGTCGTTATTATTAATGTAATTCTTAGTTATTACCTATTGGTATATTCTCATAGCCTACCTGCCTCGCTTGCATGCCCTGCTTTCTAGCCCAGCACCCAGATCAGGTCTAGCTACGGCGGCTGACTCATTGCCTGTAACATTGATATCCTGTATTTGGACATAATCTGTCTAACATTAAGTATCTTGGTGTTGGTCACTTATTCTAGACTATGTATATAGTTTTGATATATTCTGAACTTTATATTTGGAACTATTCAAACACAGTATTGTTCTCTTAGTTTTATTTAGCTCATTAAGTAGAAACTCTAGATGATACTGCAAGCTATTGTATGAATTTGATTCTCTGTTACTATTTCACTGGGTGACACAGGTCGAGAGCCCAGAAAGGGATTTTGTTAGCGGAAAAATCTATTTCTGAGGAAGACCTGTGTCACCAATGTTTCCCTCCCCTATACTTCCTTTCCCACCCAGATAGCACCAAGCTTGGAGGTGCTAATTTTGGAATAAAGATGGCGGGCGCGAGTAGTAGGGGTAGCGAG
>NC_089782.1:35732879-35768321 GCF_040412425.1 Macrobrachium rosenbergii
TGCAGCAATTTTGTTTCCGCTGTTTAATTTGAACTCCCAAGATCACACCTCCTCTGACGACACTTTGGGTCCACGTCACACGCCCAAAAATAAAAATATAAAGAGCGTCAAAAATAGCACTATCACTTAAACACCTGGCGGGGAGGAGGAGAAACAGCACTTGCCAAAAACAGCTGAAGGCTAAAAACAAACCCTTCACAAAAACTTAAATTTAACCTTCAAACTAAAACTTAATTTCAGGAAACTAGTGTCATTTAAACTTTATTAATATAAAATGAACCAATTTCTTAAGAGCAAAATATCAAGAAAAAACTACGTTAAACCTGATAGTACACAACAAAGAGTATTTCTTTAAGTTGTTCCTGACAGCAAACGACAGGTCGTTGGTGTGTGTGTGTGTGTGTGTGTGTGTATGTGTGTGTGTGTACGCGAGATAAACTTGGCCGAAATCATCGCGAGTCACGCCAGGCTTTGAGTAAAACAAGAATAAATTTTGCATTAAACTAAAGTTTTCTATAAAGTATAATTTACCAGCATTAACACCGTGATAATCACATAGCCTAGCGGTCACTGAACAACTATAAAACCGTCCTGTGTGCGTGTGTAAACTTCAGCATTACCATCTAAACCGAAAAAACTGTTCCTTGTTTCATCTGAGGATTATTAAGTCTACGTCTACATTAAAAACCACAGTAATTTGCTAGGCGTTCGTGTAGGCACTCGCTTGTTTAGGAAATATCAAGGTCCTGCTCTTAGAAACATCATGCGGATATATAATTAGTAAAATGGTGGACGTATTTGATATCATTAGCGCATGCGCACCCGCCCTCACAAACGTATACATACGATCCTGGCCGATTTGGTCTGTTCAGACATTTTCTGAAGGATTTTTACAGAGAAGAAGAAATTCACATTACGTACAAGCTAGAGTGACTGCGTAGTAAATACAAATATACGAACAGTATATGTTTATTATTACTGTAAAAAATTTTTTTTTTGGGGCCATTCTCGATGCATCGACTGATACAGTATCAGGATGTTTCAATTTCTTACCTATACTCCTAATAATATCTATTTCACCATTAATATATTCATGACTACGTACACATAATGCTATTCAAGATCAGATATGAATACTGATTTCTTAACTGTGTTGCTGTGTCCCGAATAAAAATTAACATATGCAGAGATATTGGTTGGTTTTCTCTATACACTAAACCTAAACTCAGTGTTATTTTCGCGAGTACGGTAAATCAAAAAGAGAAAAGTAAATCATTTACTGTCACCGCAGTAAATTCAGTCGGTGCTACTAATTCTTTCATCTCTCAAAGAATGTTTTGACATATTCGTTACTACTCAAATAACACTTATATCGGTAATGTACCTAAACCATTTCACATTTACTAGAATAAATCTGAATAATGTTCCCCAATAACCTGCTCTCAAAAAATCCCGTGCCTAAGTTACTGAGGGTGCTATTTTGGCTTGTTATCTACGCGTCACCTACTCCGAGGTGCTAGTACTAAACATGGAGGAAGCTCCTTGGGACGCCGTGTTTAGTACTAGCCCCTTGGTGATCAAAGTATTATATACACCCATTTCTGTATCGTGTGGTCGACAAACTATATTAATAAACGATATCTTCGTGCGGCCGTCTACTTTTCATTTACCATACGGTGTTTAGTACTAGCTCCCCGGAGCAGGTGACAGATAGATAACAAGCCAAGGTAGCACCGTTACCTAGTACAAGTTATAGAGGGTTTCCCACGGTCATACCAAAATCTTGAAAGCAATAATTCCGGTTAAAGTCAAATTCACAATGTTTTACAGAAAGTCTAATCTAGTCTATTAGGGTATTCTTAGAGAGTGGTATATCAAACTATCTGCTATTTAGACTTTCAGATTTAAAGTCTAATTCAATTCTCCTGCCATTTGACAACTCTGGTACACAAGTATATGAGGCTATATATATATATATATATATATATATATATATATATATATATATATATATATATATATATATATATATATATATATATATATATATATATATATATATATATATGACAAACGTCACAAGTCACTGAACATTAGCACATGTGATGCAACTAAATTAAAAAAACTTTTTTAAATAGTATTTTCAATTCATATCCTCTAAAATCCATTACCTGCACACTTAACCGACTCGAGAATTAATCTTCTCGCCCAAGCTGTGTCAATAATATCGTTTATACATTAAATAAAAAATAAATGATTCGCCATTAAAAGTTCATTTATCACTCTCGCCCTGAATTTAGTTGATAGAATATCATTATGCATTTGCGTTCAAATTCGTTTGCCTTTAAGGCATGTTAATGTTTGGTTTTTGTTTTTTTATGTTCAATTTAGAATCGATTAATCTCAAGCGATTATTCTCTTATTATATATATATATATATATATATATATATATATATATATATATATATATATATATATATATATATATATATATATATATATATATATATATATATATTTATATATATATATATATATATATATATATATATATACAATTTATTTATATACATATACAAGGGCTCTAATCATCTATCATTAGCCATTCATCATGCTCAAGCCATTTGAAACATTTTTAAAAAGAGGGACAAGTTAACCACGTCAGTTTCACTTCCTTCACATTTCATTAAACCTTACTGGAATATCAGCGAGGTCATCTCCTAATGGTGGGCCGAAATAAAACCACTCATGACTTAAATATAACCAAACTCAATGGAGTCATTCATCAGGGCCATGCTGTCTTCATAAATATTATATCATGACGTAGGAAAACACTTGCGTTGAATTGGCTTCGATTTATATATATATATATATATATATATATATATATATATATATATATATATATATATATATATATATATATATATATATATATATATAGATATAATTTTGTTTGCTCTCGGATCGTTTATCAAATGTGGTTTATTTTTCGTTTGCCTGGAATCATACGAATCATATTTAAGCCATAATTGTGAGTTTCTTGTCAAAAGGTAATTTAATCCCTGTCACGAAAATCTTTGTAGCTTAAGTTTTTCAGGTAATTTATTAATTACCTACGAAAATATTAAGATAATAAGTTAAAATATCTAAAATAATATTAAAATGATGTGAATACTTTGCCGTTGCAACGGCACCCCCGGAACGTTTGTGACAGTTCATGAATTCATGAGTTCTCAAGTGGGAATTCGACTTCTATGGACTCCATTGATACTTTCGTCAAGTAAAGAAACACTTATAAGAGCTACTAGGCTAATGTTGCAAGAGTGTACATCTTAACGATTTGTGCTTTGTCAAAATGCCAGTAAGTTTTATGGAGCAGGGACTGAACATAGGACATTTGCCTAAATGATGGTGGGTCTAATTGCATCATGATGTTTATTTTCACAACATTAAGCAAGTTTTTATCACCTGTTGCTGGAGCATTAGCATAATCTTTTAAAACTTGTCCATCGGTTGTGTTAAAATGCAAACTTCTAAGGTATGATATAAAATATTTTGATACCCTGTATGGAACATGTCTCAATCTCTACAAAAAAAATTCCAGTAACCTAAATCATATTGATTGTTTGCTTGACTTATGTTGATGTACCTTTGACGTTTTTGCATGATTTTGCACAGTTGATGAGGCAAACCGTTTGTTTTTGCGCTTCCTGTACCATAGGCTATATCTTGTAATTTTTGGGGGTCCTCATTCAAGTTAAGTCGCACAGTGGAAGGTTAGGCTTAGGGTTATTTTGTGTATGAAAAGCAAAAACGTAGTAAAACATCAAGGGAGAAATGGGCCTATGTTTAAAAACACAAGAGAAGCAGAGGAAAGACCAGTGCTTCGTGCTCGTAGCCTAATCTCGAAAAATCACAAGAAATAAAGTAAGAAAATATGATAATACTTAATTACAGGGATGCAGTAGGCTACATCGTAACCTAACCTTCCGTAACCCCATCTGGCCTAGAGTGCAGCATCTAACCTCTTGGAGGGCGTTCTATCATTTTGCCCCTGTAGTCGTGCCTAAAAATCATTACTGTACTGTATTATGAACGTGGACACAACCTAACCTGACTGCATCCTATCTGACTGGGAATGGCTTTGTTCCCACAGACCCCCTTAACGTTGTATGAAAATTTTACAAGGCACAAAATAGAAGGAATTAATTGTAGGGTGGGCACAAGATAGAGACAGATGGAAAAGGCTCATTAAAAGCAGCCACTTTGGCTAGAGATGAGGCTGGAAAGAAGCAGCAGCAGTTTTTCAGTCAGTTGTAACACCCTGTCCTTTGATCAGTCTCGATGGTTAAAATAGGTGAATTAAATTTATTTTGTATATTTCCTTTATTTTCAAATGCAAACCGTGGTTTTTCGTGACGAGATTAGCTGTTGCAAATGGGTAGTACATTACTTGTACTAAAGAGGAAATGGGCAAGTGTGTGTAGGCTATTGTTTCGCTCAGTGGTCTGGTTAAACTACTTTAATAATAATAATAATGTATGCTTGTTACTTAATACTATACACATTATTAACAGACCATAGAGTAGTGAGGTTGAACACTGTATCATTAACTCTTTCACCTCAAGTAGGAGAAAACTCTGTATAATTTTTTTGTCCACAGACTTGGAGTTTCTTGAGACTTGGAAACCTCGTGAAAAATGGGTGCTTGTTGGCACTTTCTTTGGCTTCTGACATATTGGCTTCATGTTACTAGTGCTGCAGATGACAATGGTGGGGATGTAACCACTTTAGCTGAGCATCCTGTTGACAACCAAAGTGTTTCTGAGAACCCTGGAAATGGTTGTGCTGTCTGTAAGTACTGTATTGTATAGTTTTGCCAGGTTTTTGGTCCCATTCCAAAACTGTATCTTTATGTAATATTAATATTTCATAGAATCTCTTTATGTAATATTAATTTTTCATAGAATCTTCTCTTGAATTACTTTGCTTAAGAATCAGTGAAGAAACCAGAACTGATGGTGTATTCCTAGTACATTTCATTATGAAAACCCATACTGTACTTTGTGGTAGCCTACATCTGCAGGAGGGGCACCCTCCTGATACATTCCCTGTACTGTAGTGGAAACTGGTCTTTGTCTGTTTGTCTAGCGTTGGAATCATACCTGCAGTGTCATGTCCCTTTTGTTATAATCTTTAGTATCATTCTGGAATAATTTATTCTTCACTTATTGGCTGAGTTCAGTTGCTGTACTGCCACAGATAATTAGTGTTTTTGCTTTAGATTTTTCCACTCTGTGGGCAGCTGATAAATGAACCCATACACCAATTTGGCACCCATATTGACCTTTTATTGTCAGATATTACAGAGATTTTATCTTTTGGAGAGGCTTGTTTGTGGGCTTATATGATCATAATTTCGATTAAGTTAATGTGGTGATGGATCAAGTTGTTCCTGATGTTATACTTGAAAGCACAGACCAATTGAGATAGTATTCACTGTGATCCTATGGAACTCAGTTGGTGCAATACTTATAGAAATCCGAAGAGTATTGTGTTTAAATGATCATCCTAGCACTATTATCGGATCATCTTAGCACTGTTTTCAAGAGAATTCCTTCTTAAATCCTCAAGTTTCATCTTAAAAGTAAGTCATGGCTTAATGCTGCATGTAAGCTTGCCTACCATGAAAAACTAGGAGCCCATCATTTATGTAGGAACACTCGAGCAGACTTTTTGTGGCATAATTTTATTGCATGTAGATTAAGGGACTAAATCCGTCCTCATACTCCTCACACTGTAGGCTGATTTCAGTTATATACCCCTCTTGTAACTGGTTTAGAGAAACTAATCTCTGAGCATCTTTGTAGGTTAGTTGAAGATAATAACCTTCTATCAGCCTTACCTTTTGCGTTTTGTAAAAGCCTTGGTATTTGTGATGCACTCTTGTCATTATCTGCTGTCTTGCAGAGTGCTGTTGTTGAGGGTACAGAGGCAAGCACAGCTAATTTAGATTTTAGCGAAGCCTTTGGCAGCGTGAATCATAGAGCATTATGTATAACCTAACATTATTGGGATTTGGTGGCTCTTTTATTGATGTTTTAAATTAATTTTCAATAGGCACAACCCAAAAGGTTTATGTTGTTGGACAGTATAGTAGCTTTAGTTATGTCACTTCAGGTGTTCCTCAAGGTAGTCTTCTTGGGCCTTTGCTATTATCTATACTAGTGACATATGGAAAAGCCCAGGGAACAAATTGTTAGAATATTCCAGTGATGCTACCCTTTTAGCTCTTCCCACCTTAAGTCTGTGGTTGCAGAATCCTTGAATAGAGATTTGGCAGGTATTTATGGTTGGAGTAGGCTTTAGGTCGTGAAGCTTAACCCTTCTAAAGCTCAAAATATGATGGTTGATCCAGAATACCTTTGCCTTTGCATCTTAATTTTTGTACCTGTAGATAGTACACTTTTAAATGTCAGTGACTTAAGATTTTAGTTGTAACTTTTGATAATAAATTAACATTTGAGAAGCATACAGTATACATATTACTTCCTTTGTTTCTCAAAAAGTTGATATCTGGTGGAAATGTTGTCAAGTGTTCTGTGGTGAAGATATATTTAAATGTTTCAACTTTTTTCTTCCTTGTTTGGGTCTTCAGGTGCTGACTGTCATCTCAAACTCTTGGATAGAGTTGTGTAATTAGCCCAAATTTATTTTGTCAACATTTAATGTTGACTTGTGGCATATATGTACAGTGAGTTCATTAATGTTTGTTGCATAATATGTACTACACTGGGCTGTTATTCCAGAGGAGGTTAAGCAGGACTGTAGCTTTCCTCTTAGCTTTAGCCTTTACGTAGTGTTTGAGTGAGCCCCATGCTGAATCTCACACATTAAACAACTGGTTGATCATTACCCTGTCTTCCACATTAGGTTTTGTTTTTAAAGTGCCAGCTACTCTCATTCCATTAGGCATCACCAAATTCATTATGTGCTTGCATTACCCTTGCAACTATCTAGCAAGGAAAGGTCTTGTCCTTGTTTTGTTTGTGCTGCGAGATGTTATCTGAGAGAAATTTGGAGCTTATCAAGCTCCTAGTTTCCCTACCGGTTTCAATAATGGGGGAACCTTCCACTCTCCAAATTATCCAAAAGTGCATTACCATCCATCTCTGGGTTTGAAGCATCCAGGATATGTCATAATGGTTATGATTTCATTGCCACTGCAACTCCATTTACTTTTTAAACTTAATATGGATTTAAGTTCATTTCTCAGCATGACTACATGAAGATCCCCAATCCACATTCTCTCCAAGTTTTTCCTGGAAAATACAGCCCATGGGTACATGAGTCCATATTCAGTTGATCCTAAGGTAGCAATAGTTTTGAGTCAACCTAAACAAAGTAGGGTGATTGGGAAGTGGGACACATTCATCACCTCTTTTCAAAGCATGCATTTACCTCTACAGTATATGTCGATAGCCAAGGTTATCTGTCACTGTGCCTTACAAAGATAAGTATTCTTTACTAATTTCAATGCGAAGAGTCCATCTTGCCAAAGCAATCATTCAAGCTGTCTGAGACTAATGGTTTTTATACAGAAATGAAATTAATTATTTTTCCAAATACAAATACTCCCCCTTTTCTTTTCACAGAAAATATATGCCCTCCTCCTAAGCCCTTACAGATAGCAATTAAGACTACACAGACAGTGATCAGTTTCCAACACGGGGAGGCTCACAGGTAGAAAGGGAAAATTTTCCTGTGATGGGACATATCTGGAGATTGCTGCTACTGTACTGCAAATGCAGGTTATCATAAAGTCAGGGATTTGCGTGTGAAAAAATTAACAATTTTTAAATTATTAAATTTTTTGTAGTTGTGTGCCCGGAGGATGGGCTTTTTGGTGATCCGTGTGACTGCAGCAAGTATTACAATTGTGTTTTGGGATTTGCTCATCATAGCACTTGTCCTGAAGGAGAATTATGGAGTCAGCAACTAAAGGTATGAAAAGAAATATTTCCCTCTCATAAGTATATGTTGTAACATACAAACTTCAGTAACTTTGTAAATAACTGATAGTAAATGTGCCAAACATGATATATTGAGCTACTGATAATGTTTTCAGTAGTATTGTCATAACCTTTATTTTTGAAAGTAGCGATGTCAGTGTAGGTATCATGACTGTATATTCCTCCTGTTGTATTGTTCATTATTCACATCACTCCCAGGAATATGTGATGACTCAATGTGTTCTGTTATTGTACAGTATTTTTCTTTGTGTAGCACACTACACATTAGCTAAATTGCACACTAGTTAAATAGCTAACTTCAATTAGATAACAATTGCAGTTTTCTTCTTTCCAATAGAGGTCACTATTTCAGTATGTTACACTTGTTGTGTAAATGCAAACAAAGCTTAATGCTTGTCCAGATATTTTTTAGGGAATTAAAAATGACACACTTTTTGTTGTAGGAAGCATTACTTTGCTGAAAGTAAAAATTAGAAAGGCCGTTTGAAATTATATCGTCTGTTTTAGGCTTGTGATTTGAAAGGAAATGTCAAGTGCACTGGTGATCAGTCAATTTTAAACACAAATGAAGATACTGATGTCCAAAGATCTGCAGATACGAGATGCAGCAATGGCAGTGAATTTGTCAGCGTTTGTTACTATTCAAACTGGGCTTACTGGAGACCAGGTAAGCGAGCCCAGACTATGCTATATGTATTGTATGTAAAATAAAACTGGAGACTAAAAACCCAATGCTCTCTGACTTCTTCTGGTGTGTTGACTCACTTTCCATACACAGTCAAGTAAGAGAAATAGCCCTACCGCCTTCATATCTGTGTTTCCGAGTCCCTATACTGTATTGGTAGAAAAGGTCGTTCTACGTATTGCTGGTGGTCTGCGCATATTTTTTTTTTTTTTTTTTTTTCTGAAACTTAATCAGTTCTTGCTTTTCCTTAATTTACTTTTTTTGCTTCTTCAGTCTCTATGACTTTCATTTCTTTTATGGTGATGGTTTTGCTTTAACCTGTTTGTGTTATGTAAGTGATATATTTATGACGTGTGGTCATTGCAGTACATGTTTTACTGCAGTGTGGTATAATTGATATCTTTTTATCATGTGCAGTAAGTATTTTGATATTATTTTTTAATTTGTTTTACAGGTGCTGGCCAGTATACTGTGAATGACATAGATTTGAACCTATGCTCGCACCTTGTGTATGCCTTTGCTGTTCTCGATCCTAGCACACTTACCATTAAAGCTCAGGATTCATGGTTAGACCTGCCAGGTGGTGTTGATAATTACAATAAGTTCACTAACCTGAAGAAGCTCAAGCCAGGGATTAAAACTACATTAGCTATTGGAGGGCAACTGATTCAAAGTCAAACAAGTATTCTAATCTTGTGTCGTCTAAAGCTAAAAGGCAAAATTTCATAAACCATGTGATCCCATTCTTAAAACGCTATAATTTCGATGGCTTAGATCTTGACTGGGAATTTCCAAAATCAGGAGATAAAGCCAACTTTGCACTATTTGTGAAAGAACTGAAGACAGCTTTTCAGCCTGAAGGCTTGATACTTACTGCTGCTGTAGGAGCCTCAGAAACATTAACTGTATCCTCATATGATGTTCCAACACTCAGTCAGTATTTAGATTATATTCACCTGATGACTTATGATTTTCATGGTTCATGGGAGTCCAAAGCAGACCATCATGCCAAACTGTATAATGACAGTAGGAAACTGGATGCGGATTCTACGGTTAAGAATTGGATAGCAAGTGGTGCTTCAGCCAGAAAACTTGTATTAGGGTTCCCATTTATGGGCGTAGCTTCACATTAAGTACTTCACAAAAGAAGCCACCAGCACCAGCTTCTGGAGGAGGAATGCAGGTCCCATAACAAAAGAAGTAGGTTACCTTGGTTACCTTGAGATATGTCGGTACGTCAAAAATGGTTGGAAAGTTGTAAAGGTAAGTCAGTTTGCTTTTCTACTCCTTCTGGCATAATTGACTGTGATAAAGATATAATTTTGCAATTATAATACTATATATGTTGTCTTTTAGAAGGTTTACATTTCAAGGAATTTAAATGACTTGATAAGCTAGTTACAGTGCTATATATTTCCCTCTTCATATATTTCGTTTATGCACAGTACTCAACTGTTTTGAGAGATGTATAATTATTGGCATCATTGTCAGTTTGTTCAGTTGTCAGTTTTTTTAAATTAAAACTTCATTGCTAAAGACAAACCCTTCTTGCCAGCTCTGTAAGAGTTGAGTACTTTGATTCAGTGGTCTGGTTAAACTATTAAGTACAGTAATAATAAGAGATACTATATTTTTAATTATTTGATCATAATTACTCTTGTTTTTCAACGTTTACTTTTCTCAGTGGTATTTTTCAAATGGTGTAGTATGGTTGCAGTTCACTGGGATGAATGGCGCAGTTAACATCACATATTTTGATACACATTACATCTAGTAATTCCACTCCAAACATATAAACCTGTGATGAGGAACATGCTTAGTAAATAACATTGTCCTGCAATATTGGTCAAATAACAAGACTAAGTAAAATCATTGTGGATGTCCTCTTCTCTCTAGTAGCTCACCTACTTTCCTAATTACTGTTAAACTTTAAAATTTCAGGACAGCAGTGGAGCAAGAGGCCCTTATGCATATAGTGGGAATCAGTGGGTTGGTTATGATGACGTGGATATTGTTCGTATCAAGGCTCAGTATGTTAAAGCAAAGGGACTTGGAGGAACGGTGGTTTGGGCCATTGATTTAGCAGACTTCAAAGGAGTTTGTCCTCTTGGAAGGTATTACAGTCTCTACAGCTAATTTAAGAGTTTAGTTTATGTTTTTATTCGTATGGTTTTGAAATTTATTTTTCCATAGCACCTTAGCTTATTAAACATTTAGAAGGTCTCTCCTCCCTCCTTGTAAGTAAAAGAATCTGTAAAGTACAAAAGATTAGCATATGGCAACACAACACAGTACCCTGGTGGACTAGAGTTTACAATCTACAGTATCTCCATGTTATAAGTTGGTTGAAAGTCCATCCTAACTGGCATTTTTTAATTTTCATTCAACTTAAAATATTTCAGAGAAATATTGGCAAAATGCATTGCTTCTAAAAATATGTACTATTTACCAGGTATGCATACAAGATATGTAAAATATATAAAAATCGTTCAGCATAAAAAAAAAGATATGTAAAATATATAAAAATCGTTCAGTATAAAAAAAGACCGTAAACATCTTTGTTGCTGTTGTAGCATAAGTTACAAAACACTTTGCTCTCTCTCTCTGGTTCAGTACATTTACTGACATTTATTCAATGCAGTACGGTATTGTACCTAACACAGTATGTAGTGTGACATACAGTACTTATATTTTTCCATCTGTTTGTATGTGTGTATATACATGTATGCATTGTGTCAAGGTAAATTACACAGTGTGTTTCTTCACTTCTCTCTCTCAAAAATATTTTTCCAAAAGAATTTGGCATTTGCCAACTTTTCTCTCTGTTGATGTGAGGTTTGACTTGAATACTGCCTTACGGTATACAGTATTGTATGGTAATACAAATGAGTCTCATGAATCATGGATCCTTGAGGTTAAGGGAAACCAGATGATAACTTCGGTAATTCTCATGTCCATAATCTTCCCTCCATGATTTTAGTCATCTAAATAAATGTGTCACCAATGTAGCTAACTATTTATATTAACTTGCTTTCAAAGTCTTCAGAGTCTTCAGAGGACTGCTGGCATGCATACAGGTATAATTAACTGCACTATAGTTATGGTAGTTAAGTATGCTAACTTCAGAATTGTTTGTTTTTATTATTTTTCTGCATTTGTCAAAGTTGTTTGGTCAACCAGAATCCTTTAGTATTGGCAGAAGTGCTGTTTAAATTGTCATGGCTGTTGCAAATATTTATTTTGTTAGATATAAATCGAGGTTTGTGTTCAGAACATAATACGGGTTTAAGCCTTTTGAAATAGGTATCAACAAATATATTCCTGTCACAGAAGTGAAATGACATACCAGTATTTAATTTTCATTAAACAGCATTTAATGTAATTATGCATGCATAGTTGGGAAAGCTGACAAATATTGTGATTTTTCAGATATCCTCTTCTCTCTGCTGTGAAATCAGAATTACTTTCATCAGTGAATTGTAGTGCTAAACAAAGTCCAGCTATGCAGGCTCCAGTTGTAGTTCACAGTGTAAGTATCTGTGTATGTGCTCAGTTGGAGCAATATTTATAGGAATCCAAAGAGTATTGTGTTTAAATGATCATCCTAGCCCTATTATCGGATCATCTTTGCACTGTTTTCAAGAGAATTCCTTCTTAAATCCACAAGTTTCATCTTAAAAGTAATTTATGGCTTAATGCTGCATGTAAGCTTGCCTACCATGAAAAACTAGGAGCCCATCATTTATGTAGGAACACTCAAGCAGACTTTTTGAGGCATAATTTTATTGCACAAAGATTAAGGGACGAAATCCGTCCTCATACTCCTCACATTGTAGGCTGATTTCAGTTATATACCCCTCTTGTAACTGGTTTAGAGAAACTAATCTCTAAGCATCTTTGTAGGTTAGTTGAAGATAATAACCTTCTATCAGCATTACCTTTTGTGTTTTGTAAAAGCCTTGGTACTTGTGATGCACTCTTGTCATTATCTGCTGTCTTGCAGAGTGCTGTTGTTGAGGGTACAGAGGAAAGCATAGCTGATTTAGATTTTAGCGCAGCCTGTGACAGTGTGAATCGTAGAGCATTATGTATAAGCTAACATTATTGGGATTTGGTGGCTCTTTTATTGATGTTTTAAATTAATTTTCAGTAGGCGTAACCCAAAGGTCTATGTTGTTGGACAGTATAGTAGCTTTAGTTATGTCACTTCAGGCATTCCTCAAGGTAGTCTTCTTGGGCCTTTGCTATTATCTATACTAGTGACATATGGAAAAGCCCAGGGATCAAATTGTTAGAATATTCCAGTGATGCTACCCTTTTAGCTCTTCCCGCCTTAAGTGTGTGGTTGCAGAATCCTTGAATAGAATCCTTGAATAGAGATTTGGCAGGTATTTATGGTTGGAGTAGGCTTTAGGTCGTGAAGCTTAACCCTTCTAAAGCTCAAAATATGATGGTTGATCCAGAATACCTTTGCCTTTGCATCTTAATTTTTGTACCTGTAGATAGTACACTTTTAAATGTCAGTGACTTAACATTTTAGTTGTAACTTTTGATAATAAATTAACATTTTAGAAGCATATGGTATACATATTACTTCCTTTGTTTCTCAGAAAGTTGGTATCTGGTGGAAATGTTGTCAAGAGTTCTGTGGTGAAGATATATTTAAATGTTTGAACTTTTTTTCTTCCTTGTTTGGATAGAGTTGTGTAATCAGCCCAAATTTATTTTATGAACACTTCATGTTGACTTGTGGCATTTGTGTAGAGTGAGTTCATTAATGTTTGTTGCATAATATGTACTACACTGGGCTGTTATTCCAGAGGAGGTTAAGCAGGACTGTAGCTTTCCTCTTAGCTTTAGCCTTTATGTAGTGTTTGAGTGAGCCCCATGCTGAATCTCACACATTAAACAACTGGTTGATCATTACCCTGTCTTCCACATTAGGTTTTGTTTTTAAAGTGCCAGCTACTCTCATTCCATTAGGCATCACCAAATTCATTATGTGCTTGCATTACCCTTGCAACTATCTAGCAAGGAAAGGTCTTGTCCTTGTTTTGTTTGGGCTGCGAGATGTTATCCGAGAGAAATTTGGAGCTTATCAAGCTCCAAGTTTCCCTACCAGTTTCAATAATGGGGGAACCTTCCACTCTCCAAATTATCCAAAAGTGCATTACCATCCATCTCTGGGTTTGAAGCATCCAGGATATGTCATAATGGTTATGATTTCAGTGCCACTGCAACTCCATTTACTTTTAAACTTAATATGGATTTAAGTTCATTTTCTCAGCATGACTACATGAAGATCCCCAATCCACATTCTCTCCAAGTTTTCCTGGAAAATACAGCCCATGGGTACATGAGTCCATATTCAGTTGATCCTAAGGTAGCAATAGTTTTGAGTCAACCTAAACAAAGTAGGGTGATTGGGAAGTGGGACACATTCATCACCCTCTTTAAAGCATGCATTTACCTCTACAGTATATGTCGATAGCCAAGGTTATCTGTCACTGTGCCTTACAAAGATAAGTATTTCTTTACTAATTTCAATGCAGAAGAGTCCATCTTGCCAAAGCAATCATTCAAGCTGTCTGAGACTAATGGTTTTTATACAGGAATGAAATTAATTATTTTTCCAAATACAAATACTCCCCCTTTTCTTTTCACAGAAAATATATGCCCTCCTCCCTAGCCCTTACAGATAGCAATTAAGACTACACAGACAGTGATCAGTTTCCAACATGGGGAGGTTTGGGATTCAGGTAGAAAGGGGAAAGTTTCCTGTGATGGGACATATCTGGAGATTGCTGCTACTGTACTGCAAATGCAGGTTATCATAAAGTCGATTTGCGTGTGAAAAATTAACAATTTTTAAATTATTAAATTTTTTGTAGTTGTGTGCCCGGAGGATGGGCTTTTTGGTGATCCGTGTGACTGCAGCAAGTATTACAATTGTGTTTTGGGATTTGCTCATCATAACACTTGTCCTGAAGGAGAATTATGGAGTCAGCAACTAAAGGTATGAAAAGAAATATTTCCCTCTCATAAGTATATGTTGTAACATACAAACTTCAGTAACTTTGTAAATAACTGATAGTAAATGTGCCAAACATGATATATTGAGCTACTGATAATGTTTTCCAGTAGTATTGTCATAACCTTTATTTTTGAAAGTAGCGATGTCAGTGTAAGTATCATGACTGTATATTCCTCCTGTTGTATTGTTCATTATTCACATCACTCCCAGGAATATGTGATGACTCAATGTGATTCTGTTATAGTACAGTATTTTTCTTTGTGTAGCACACTACACATTAGCTAAATTGCACACTAGTTAAATGGCTAACTTCAATTAGAGAACTATTGCAGTTTTCTTCTTTCCAATAGAGGTCACTATTTCAGTATGTTACACTTGTTGTGTAAATGCAAACAAAGCTTGTTTTAATGTTTGTCCTGATATTTTTAGGAATTAAAAATTACACACTTTTTGTTGTAGGAAGCATTACTTTGCTGAAAGTAAAAATTAGAAAGACCATTTGAAATTATATCGTCTGTTTTTAGGCTTGTGATTTGAAAGGAAATGTCAAGTGCACTGGTGATCAGTTAATTTTAAACACAAATGAAGATACAGATGTCCAAAGATCTGCAGATACGAGATGCAGCAATGGCAGTGAATTTGTCAGCGTTTGTTACTATTCAAACTGGGCTTACTGGAGACCAGGTAAGCGAGCCCAGACTATGCTATATGTATTGTATGTAAAGTAAAACTGGAGACTAAAAACCCAATGCTCTCTGACTTCTTCTGGTGTGCTGACTCACTTTCCATACACAGTCAAGTAAGAGAAATAGCCCTACCGCCTTCATATCTGTGTTTCCGAGTCCCTATACTGTATTGGTAGAAAAGGTCGTTCTACGTATTGCTGGTGGTCTGCGCATACATTTTTTTTTTCTGAAACTTAATCAGTTCTTGCTTTTCCTTAATTTACTTTTTTTTGCTTCTTCAGTCTCTATGACTTTTCATTTCTTTTTATGGTGATGGTTTTGCTTTAACCTGTTTGTGTTATGTAAGTGATATATTTATGACGTGTGGTCATTACAATACATGTTTTACTGCAGTGTGGTATAATTGATATCTTTTTATCATGTGCAGTAAGTATTTTGATATTATTTTTTGAATTTGTTTTACAGGTGGTGGCCAGTATACTGTGAATGACATAGATTTGAACCTGTGCTCACACCTTGTGTATGCCTTTGCTGTTCTCGATGCAAGGACACTTACCATTAAATCTCACAATCCACAGTTAGACCTGCCAGGTGGTCTTAATAATTACAATAACTTCACTAACCTGAAGAATCTCAAGCCAGGGATTAAAACTACATTAGCCATTGGAGGGGCGACTGATTCAAAGTCGAAGTATTCCAAACTTGTGTCGTCTAAAGCTAAAAAGGAAAATTTCATAAACCATGTGATCCCATTCTTAAAACGCTATAATTTTGATGGCTTAGATATTGACTGGGAATTTCCAAAATCAAGAGATAAAGCCAACTTTGCAAAATTTGTGAAAGAACTGAAGACAGCTTTTCAGCCTGAGGGCTTGTTGCTTACTGCTGCTGTAGGAGCCTCAAAAGCATTAACTGTATCTTCATACGATGTTCCAACACTCAGTCAGTATTTAGATTATATTCATCTGATGACTTATGATTATTATGGTTCATGGGAGTCCACAGCAGACCATCATGCCAAACTGTATAATGACAGTAGGAAACTGGATGCGGATTCTACGGTTAAGAATTGGATAGCAAGTGGTGCTTCAGCCAGAAAACTTGTATTAGGGGTTCCCATTTATGGGGCGTAGCTTCACATTAAGTACTTCACAAAAGAATCCACCAGCACCAGCCTCTGGAGGAGGGAATGCAGGTCCCATAACAGAAGAAGTAGGTTACCTTAGTTTACCTGGAAATATGTCAGCACGTCAAAAATGGTTGGACAGTTGTAAAGGTAAGTCAGTTTGCTTTTCTACATCTTCTGGCATAATTGACTGTGACAAAGATATAATTTTGCAGTTATAATACTATACATGTTGTCTTTTAGAAGGTTTACATTTCAAGGAATGTAAATGACTCGATAAGCTAGTTGCAATACTATATATTTCCCTCTTCATAAATTTCGTTTATACATAGTACTCTACTCTTTTGAGAGATTTATAAGTATTGGCATCATTTTCAGTTTGTTCAGTTGTCAGTTTTTTAAAATTAAAACTTCATTACTAAAGACAAACCCTCCCTGCAAGCCCTGTGAGAGTTGAGTACTTTGATTCAGTGGTCTG
Organism: Macrobrachium rosenbergii; assembly: GCF_040412425.1. NCBI lineage: Eukaryota > Metazoa > Arthropoda > Malacostraca > Decapoda > Palaemonidae > Macrobrachium > Macrobrachium rosenbergii. The sequence goes on from NC_089782.1 coordinate 35,749,927, forward strand.
GTTAAACTATTAAGTACAGTAATAATAAGAGATACTATATTTTTAATTATTTGATCATAATTACTCTTGTTTTTCAACTTTTACTTTTCTCAGTAGTATTTTTCAAATGGTGTACAGTATTGTTGCACTACACTGAGATGAATGGTGCAGTTAACTTCACATATTTTGATACACATTACAGATAGCTATGGACACATCTAGTAATTCCATTCCAAACATATAAACCTGTGATGAGGAACATGTTTAGTAAATAACATTGTCCTGCAATATTGGTAAAATAACAAGACTAAGTAAAATCATTATGGATGTCCTCTTCTCTCTAGTATCTGCCCACTTTCCTAATTACTGTTAAACGTTGAAATTTCAGGACAGCAGTGGAGCAAGAGGCCCTGTATGCTTATAGTGGGAATCAGTGGGTTGGATATGATGATGTGGATATGGTTCGTATCAAGGCTCAGTATGTTAAAGCAATGGGACTTGAGGAACGATGGTTTGGGCCATTGATTTAGAAGAGAAAAGGGTTTGTCCTCTTGGTAGGTATTACAGTATCTACAGCTAATTTAAGAGTTTAGTTTCTATTTTTATTCCTATGGTTTTGGAAATTTATTTTCTGTAGCACCTTAGCTTAAACATTTAGAAGGTCTCTCCTCCTCCTTGTAAGTAAAAGAATCTGTAAAAGTACAAAAAGATTAGCGTATGGCAACACAACACAGTACCCTGGTGGACTTGCTTAGTTTACAATCTACAGTATCTCCATGTTATAAGTTGATTGAAAGTCTATCCTAACTGGCATTTTTAACTTTCATTCAACTTAAAATAATATTTCAGAGAAATATTGGCAAAATGCATTGCTTCTAAAAATATGTACTATTTACCATGTATGCACAAGATATGTGAAATATATAAAAATCGTTCAGTATAAAAAAAGACCGTAAACATCTTTGTAGCTGTTTTGCATAAGTTGCAAACACTTTGCTCTCTCTCTCTGGTTCAGTACATTTACTGACATTTATTCAATGCAGTACGGTATTGTACCTAATACAGTATGTAGTGTGACATACAGTACTTATATTTTTCCATCTTTGTTGTGTGTATATACATGTATGCATTGTGTCAAGGTAAATTACACAGTGTGTGTTTCTTCACATCTCTCTCAAAAATATTTTTCCAAAAAGAATTTGGCATTTGCCAACTTTTCTCTCTGTTGATGTGAGGTTTAACTTGAATACTGCCTTACGGTATACAGTATTGTATGGTAATACAAATGAGTCTCATGAATCATGGATCCTTGGGGTTAAGGGAAACCAGATGATAACTTCGGTAATTCTCATGTCCATAATCTTCCCTCCATGATTTTAGTCATCTAAATAAATGTGTCACCAATGTAGCTAACTATTTATATTAACTTGCTTTCAAAGTCTTCAGAGAACTGCTGGCATGCATACAGGTATAAATAACTGCACTATAGTTATGGTAGTTAATTATGCTAACTTCAGAATTGTTTGTTTTTATTATTTTTCTGCATTTGTCAAAGTTGTTTGGTCAACCAGAATCCTTCAGTATTGGCAGAAGTGCTGTTTAAAATGTCATGGCTGTTGCAAATATTTATTTTGTTAGATATAAATCGAGGTTTGTGTTCAGAACATAATACGGGTTTAAGCCTTTTGAAATAGGTATCAACAAATATATTCCTGTCACAGAAGTGAAATGACATACCAGTATTTAATTTTCATTAAACAGCATTTAATGTAATTATGCATGCATAGTTGGGAAAGCTGACAAATATTGTGATTTTTCAGATATCCTCTTCTGTCTGCTATGAAATCAGAATTACTTTCATCAGTGAATTGTAGTGCTAAACAAAGTCCAGCTATGCAGGCTCCAGTAGCCAGAGCCACAGTGATACCCCAAACGGTTGCATCAACGACAGTTGGCCCTGCTTGTAGTTCACAGTGTAAGTATCTGTGTATGTGCTCAGTTGGAGCAATATTTATAGAAATCCAAAGAGTATTATGTTTAAATGATCATCCTAGCCCTATTATCGGATCATCTTTGCACTGTTTTCAAGAGAATTCCTTCTTAAATCCTCAAGTTTCATCTTAAAAGTAAGTTATGGCTTAATGCTGCATGTAAGCTTGCCTACCATGAAAACTAGGGCCCATCATTTATGTAGGAACACTCAAGCAGACTTTTTGGCATAATTTTATTGCACATAGATTAGGGACGAAATCCGTCCTCATACTCCTCACATTGTAGGCTGATTTCAGTTATATACCCTCTTGTAACTGGTTTAGAGAAACTAATCTCTAAGCATCTTTGTAGGTTAGTTGAAGATAATAACCTTCTATCAGCATTACCTTTTTGTGTTTTGTAAAAGCCTTGGTACTTGTGATGCACTCTTGTCATTATCTGCTGTCTTGCAGAGTGCTGTTGTTGAGGGTACAGAGGAAAGCATAGCTGATTTAGATTTTAGCGCAGCCTATGACAGTGTGAATCGTAGAGCATTATGTATAAGCTAACATTATTTGGATTTGGTGGCTCTTTTATTGATGTTTTAAATTAATTTTCAGTAGGCGCAACCCAAAGGTCTATGTTGTTGGACAGTATAGTAGCTTTAGTTATGTCACTTCAGGCATTCCTCAAGGCAGTCTTCTTGGGCCTTTGCTATTATCTATACTAGTGACATATGGAAAAGCCCAGGGATCAAAATTGTTAGAATATTCCAGTGATGCTACCCTTTTAGCTCTTCCCACCTTAAGTCTGTGGTTGCAGAATCCTTGAATAGAATCCTTGAATAGAGATTTTGGCAGGTATTTATGGTTGGAGTAGGCTTTTAGGTCATGTAGTTTAACCCTTCTAAAGCTCAAAATATGATGGTTGATCCAGAATACCTTTGCCTTTGCATCTTAATTTTGTACCTGTAGATAGTACACTTTTAAATGTCAGTGACTTAAAATTTTAGTTGTAACTTTTGATAATAAATTAACATTTTAGAAGCATATGGTATACATATTACTTCCTTTGTTTCTCAGAAAGTTGGTATCTGGTGGAAATGTTGTCAAGAGTTCTGTGGTGAAGATATATTTAAATGTTTGAACTTTTTTCTTCCTTGTTTGGATAGAGTTGTGTAATCAGCCCAAATTTATTTTATGAACACTTCATGTTGACTTGTGGCATTTGTGTAGAGTGAGTTCATTAATGTTTGTTGCATAATATGTGCTACACTGGGCTGTTATTCCAGAGGCGGTTAAGCAGGACTGTAGCTTTCCTCTTAGCTTTAGCCTTTATGTAGTGTTTGAGTGAGCCACATGCTGAATCTCACACAAACAACTGGTTGATCATTACCCTGTCTTCCACATTAGGTTTTGTTTTTAAAGTGCCAGCTACTCTCATTCCATTAGGCATCACCAAATTCATTATGTGCTTGCATTACCCTTGCAACTATCTAGCAAGGAAAGGTCTTGTCCTTGTTTTGTTTGGGCTGTGAGATGTTATCTGAGAGAAATTTGGAGCTTATCAAGCTCCAAGTTTCCCTACAGGTTTCAATAATGGGGAACCTTCCATCTCCAAATTATCCAAAAGTGCATTACCATCCATCTCTGGGTTTGAAGCATCCAGGATATGTCATAATGGTTATGATTTCAGTGCCACTGCAACTCCATTTACTTTTTAAACTTAATATGGATTTAAGTTCATTTCTCAGCATGACTACATGAAGATCCCCAATCCACATTCTCTCCAAGTTTTTCCTGGAAAATACAGCCCATGGGTACATGAGTCCATATTCAGTTGATCCTAAGGTAGCAATAGTTTTGAGTCAACCTAAACAAAGTAGGGTGATTGGGAAGTGGGACACATTCATCACCCTCTTTTAAAGCATGCATTTACCTCTACAGTATATGTCGATAGCCAAGGTTATCTGTCACTGTGCCTTACAAAGATAAGTATTCTTTACTAATTTCAATGCCAAGAGTCCATCTTGCCAAAGCAATCATTCAAGCTGTCTGAGACTAATGGTTTTTATACAGAAATTAAATTAATTATTTTTCCAAATACAAATACTCCCCCTTTTCTTTTCACAGAAAATATATGCCCTCCTCCTAAGCCCTTACAGATAGCAATTAAGACTACACAGACAATGATCAGTTTCCAACACGGGGAGGCACTCAGGTTTTGGGATTCACCCCCACAGAGGTAGAAAGTTTTCCTGTGGTGGGACGTATCTGGAGATTGCTGCTACTGTACTGCAAATGCAGGTTATCATAAAGTCAGGGATTTGCGTGTGAAAAAATTAACAATTTTTTAAATTATTAAATTTTTTGTAGTTGTGTGCCCGGAGGATGGGCTTTTTGGTGATCCGTGTGACTGCAGCAAGTATTACAATTGCTTTTTGGGATTTGTTCATCATAACACTTGTCCTGAAGGAGAATTATGGAGTCAGCAACTAAAAAGGTATGAAAAGAAATATTTCCTCTCATAAGTATATGTTGTAACATACAAACTTCAGTAACTTTGTAAATAACTGATAGTAAATGTGCCAAACATGATATATTGAGCTACTGATAATGTTTTCAGTAGTATTGTCATAACCTTTATTTTTGAAAGTAGCGATGTGGGTGTAGGTATCATGACTGTATATTCCTCCTGTTGTATTATTCATTATTCACATCACTCCCAGGAATATGTGATGACTCAATGTGTTCTGTTATAGTACAGTATTTATCTTTTGTAGCACACTACACATTAGCTAAATTGCACACTAGTTAAATAGCTAACTTCAATTAGAGAACAATTGCAGTTTTCTTCTTTCCAATAGAGGTCACTATTTCAGTATGTTACACTTGTGTAAATGCAAACAAAGCTTAATGCTTGTCCAGATATTTTTAGGAATTAAAATGACACACTTTTTGTTGTAGGAAGCATTACTTTGCTGAAAGTAAAAATTAGAAAGGCCGTTTTGAAATTATATCGTCTGTTTTAGGCTTGTGATTTGAAAGGAAATGTCAAGTGCACTGGTGATCAGTCAATTTTAAACAAAATGAAGATACTGATGTCCAAAGATCTGCAGATACGAGATGCAGCAATGGCAGTGAATTTGTCAGCGTTTGTTACTATTCAAACTGGGCTTACTGGAGACCAGTGTTGAGCCCAGACTATGCTATATGTATTGTATGTAAGTAAAACTGAGACTAAAACCCAATGCTCTCTGACTTCTTCTGGTGTGTTGACTCACTTTCCATACACAGTCAAGTAAGAGAAATAGCCCTACCGCCTTCATATCTGTGTTTCCGAGTCCCTATACTGTATTGGTAGAAAAGGTCGTTCTACGTATTGCTGGTGGTCTGCGCATACATTTTTTTTTTTTTTTTCTGAAACTTAATCAGTTCTTGCTTTTCCTTAATTTACTTTTTTTGCTTCTTCAGTCTCTATGACTTTTTCATTTCTTTTATGGTGATGGTTTTGTTTTTAACCTGTTTGTGTTATTTAAGTGATATATTTATGACATGTGGTCATAATACATGTTTTACTGCAGTGTGGTATAATTGATATCTTTTATCATGTGCAGTAAGTATTTTTGATATTATTTTTGAATTTGTTTTACAGGTGCTGGCCAGTATACTGTGAATGACATAGATTTGAACCTATGCTCGCACCTTGTGTATGCCTTTGTTGTTCTCGATCCTAGCACACTTACCATTAAAGCTCAGATTCATGGTTAGACCTGCCAGGTGGTGTTGATAATTACAATAAGTTCACTAACCTGAAGAAGCTCAAGCCAGGGATTAAAACTACATTAGCTATTGAGGGGCAACTGATTCAAAGTCAAAACAAGTATTCTAATCTTGTGTCGTCTAAAGCTAAAAGGCAAAATTTCATAAACCATGTGATCCCATTCTTAAACGCTATAATTTTGATGGCTTTAGATCTTGACTGGGAATTTCCAAAATCAGAGATAAAGCCAACTTTGCACTATTTGTGAAAGAACTGAAGACAGCTTTTCAGCCTGAAGGCTTGATACTTACTGCTGCTGTAGGAGCCTCAAAAGCATTAACTGTATCTTCATACGATGTTCCAACACTCAGTCAGTATTTAGATTATATTCATCTGATGACTTATGATTTTATAGTTCATGGGAGTCCAAAGCAGACCATCATGCCAAACTGTATAATGACAGTAGGAAACTGGATGCGATTCTATGGTTAAGAATTGGATAGCAAGTGGTGCTTCAGCCAGAAAACTTGTATTAGGGGTTCCATTTATGGGCGTAGCTTCACATTAAGTACTTCACAAAAGAAGCCACCAGCACCAGCTTCTGGAGGAGGGAATGCAGGTCCCATAACAGAAGAAGTAGGTTACCTTGGTTACCTTGAGATATGTCAGTACGTCAAAAATGGTTGGAAAGTTGTAAAGGTAAGTCAGTTTGCTTTTCACTTTTTCTGGCATAATTGACTGTGATAAAGATATAATTTTGCAGTTATAATACTATATATGTTGTCTTTAGAAGGTTTACATTTCAAGGAATTTAAATGACTTGATAAGCTAGTTACAGTGCTATATATTTCCTCTTCATATTTTCTGTTTACGCACAGTACTCAACTGTTTTGCGAGATGTATAATTATTAGCATCATTTTCAGTTTGTTCAGTTGTCAGTTTTTTAAATTAAAACTTCATTGCTAAAGACAAACTTCTTTGCCAGCTCTGTAAGAGTTGAGTATTTTGATTCAGTGGTCTGGTTAAACTATTAAGTACAGTAATAACAAGAGATACTATATTTTTAATTATTTGATCATAATTACTCTTGTTTTTTAACGTTTACTTTTCTCAGTAGTATTTTTCAAATGGTGTAGTATTGTTGCAGTTCACTGGGATGAATGGTGCAGTTAACATCACATATTTTGATACACATTACAGATAGCTATGGACATTATCTAGTAATTCCATTCAAACATATAAACCTGTGATGAGGAACATGTTTTAGTAAATAACATTGTCCTGCAATATTGGTAAAATAACAAGACTATGTAAAATCATTATGGATGTCCTCTTCTCTCTAGTATCTCACCTACTTTCCTAATTACTGTTAAACTTTAAAATTTCAGGACAGCAGTGGAGCAAGAGGCCCCTATGCATATAGTGGGAATCAGTGGGTTGGATATGATGATGTGGATATGGTGCGTATCAAGGCTCAGTATGTTAAAGCAATGGGACTTGGAGGAACGATGGTTTGGGCCATTGATTTAGCAGACTTCAAAAGGAGTTTGTCCTCTTGGAAGGTATTACAGTCTCTACATATAATTTAAGAGTTTAGTTTCTGTTTTTATTCCTATGGTTTTGAAATTTATTTTTCTTTTTACCTTAGCTTATTAAACTTTTAGAAGGTCTCTCCTCCTCCTTGAAGTAAAAGAATCTGTGAAGTACAAAGATTAGCATATGGCAACACAACACAGTACCCTGGTGGACTAGAGTTTACAATCTACAGTATCTCCATGTTATAAGTTGGTTGAAAGCCCATCCTAACTGGCATTTTTTAATTTTCATTCAACTTAAATATTTCAGAGAAATATTGGCAAAATACATTACTTTAAAATATCTACTATTTACCATGTATGCATACAAGATATGTAAAATATAAAAATCGTTCAAGCATAAAAAAATATGTAAAATCTATAAAATCGTTCAGCATAAAAAAAGATATGTAAAATATATAAAAATCGTTCAGTATAAAAAAAGACCGTAAACATCTTTTGTTGCTGTTGTAGCATAAGTTACAAAACACTTTGCTCTCTTTTCTCTCTCTGGTTCAGTACATTTACTGACATTTATTCAATGCAGCAATGGTATGTACCTAATACAGTATGTAGTGTGACATACAGTACTTATATTTTTCCATGTGTTTGCATGTGTGTATATACATGTATGCATTGTGTCAAGGTAAATTACACAGTGTGTTTCTTCACTTCTCTCTCTCAAAAATATTTTTTTCCAAAGAGAATTTGGCATTTGCCAACTTTTCTCTCTGTTGATGTGAGGTTTGACTTGAATACTGCCTTACAGTATACAGTATTATATGGTAATACAAATTAGTCTCATGAATCATTGATCCTTGAGGTTAAGGGAAACCAGATGGTAACTTGGGTATTTCTCATGTCCATAATCTTCCCTCCATGATTTTAGTCATGTAAACAAATGTGTCACCAATGTAGCTAACTATTTATATTAACTTCCTTTCAAAGTCTTCAGAGGACTGCTGGCATCCATACAGGTATAAATAACTGCACTATAGTTGTGGTAGTTAATTATGCTAACTTCAGAATTGTTTGTTTTTATTATTTTTCTGCATTTGTCAAAGTTGTTTGGTCAACCAGAATCCTTTAGTATTGGCAGAAGTGCCATTTAAAATGTCATGGCTGTTGCAAATATTTATTTTTTTAGATATAAATAGAGGTTTGTGTTCAGAACATAATACGGGTTTAAGCCTTTTGAAATAGGTATAAACAAATATATTCCTGTCACAGAAGTGAAATGACCTACCAGTATTTAATTTTTATTAAGCAGCTTTAATGTAATTATGCATGTATTGTTGGGAAAGCTGACAAATATTGTGATTTTTCAGATATCCTCTTCTGTCTGCTATGAAATCAGAATTACTTTCATCAGTGAATTGTAGTACTATACAAAGCACAGCTACGCAGGCTCCAGTGACCACAACCACAGTGAAACCCCAAACAGTTGCATCAACGACAGTTGGCCCTGCTTGTAGTTCACAGTGTAAGTATCTGTGTATGTGTAGTGTTACTGTACTGGGTGTCTGAGGAGCCTGTCTCATTAGACTCATTCATGGATCTTTTAGGAATGATCTGTGAAAGAAATTTCATGTCAGTTTTCTCATAATGGTGTTTACTTACAACTTTGTTTTATAGGTACTGCACTTTACAATATATATATATTTTTCAAATGTCTTTGTCTTTCCTTAGTTATTAAACAATGTACAGTACACATTTTGCACAGCACTGTAGTTTACTCATACAAGGATACAAACCATTGTCTATGTATGGATGCAGCTTTGGCAACAGCTTAACTTGTAATGGACATTCGGATTGATAAGGAAAGATTTCCCGTCATAGAAAAAGACTTAGATGAAGACCCATTTTATCTAACCCTGAAAGGAAAAACAAACGTGAAAGTGTTGATAATGATTATTAACGACCTTTTGCTATACTGTATTGTGCAGTATTCTGTTTTGAGAGTTTCACCCTCATTCTGTAGCCAACAAACTGTGCCTGCATTTCTACGCTAATGTTTCTTTACAGTTACCTGCCCTGCTGATGGACTGTGGGCAGATCCATGCAGTTGTGAAAAATATTACCAGTGCTATCCAGGCGGTGTCGTTCATTATAATTGCTCTGGAGGGTACACTGTGGAGTCAGGCATTACAGGTATGTATTAGGGTTACAGATTGGCTAGCAGTGAAAAATTGGATATTAATTTTTGAAACAACCCAATCAGTACTGTATGCTATTATATCGCATTACTCTTGTTTTATCCTTCATGAGAGAAAAAAAACAAAAACAACAGTGTCTAAACAGAGACAACTGTACTAAACAAACAGAAAACAAAGCAGGAAAAGCCAGGTTAAACTCAACTACATACATCCAAGGGAGATTTGAGTGCTGCCACTTCACCTAATTTGGCCGAAACATCAAGCGACGACTTGTATGCTGGGTGGTGACTGGAACCTCCACTTTCTCATTAGCACCACCTTATGGCTGATCTTTCAGGCATTCAGCTACACATGAAAGATATTTTGGGCTTAGACCATGATTACTGTATATGCCATTGAAAAGGAGTAATATTGGCAAGATTGCATCCATCAAAGGAGACCCAACACTAATTACAGACTTGTTTGCATGCTTAACAAATTGAAAAAATGCAAAATATATTCATTAGAAATGCCCGTATAATAACCATAGAATTTAAAATACTTGCTGTACTTAACTACCAGACCCACTGACTGCACAGGTGACATAACATTACAAGAGATCTTTCAGCTTTAGATAGCATGCCCACATGACTGGATGAGAAAAAGTAAGTTGAAAAACTACTGAGAAAATATTCCCCTCTCAAAAACTCTTAATGGCTGTCGATTCCAGAACCTAACGACAGTACTATTTAGCAAGAATGATCTTTCTCTTATCAGCCTACCACTTCCTTTGTGTTTTAATTGAAATTTAGATCTTAGTGACAACAAAGATGGGTAATAAAGGCGTTTACAAAGTAATATTTCCTAATGCAGTGTTTGAATTGCTGGTTATTGAAATTGCCAAATACATAACTTTTATATTCCAGTATTGTGATTGGTCATACAATGTTCAGTGCAATATTGTTAGTCGAACAGCTGCAGTACCACCACAGACTCACAGCAGCCTAGAACTAACCCAGAATGTGCCTACACATGTAAGTTTTTTAATTACAGTACTTTAGTACAGTAGAATTCTAGATATGATTTCATTGTAATTCTTTAGATATGTTTAGTGTTGGACTAAAGTACAAGACATATTTGCTATGAAACAAAAATTAGTATTCAGACATTTCTTTTACTAAGTGAAAATTTCAGCAGAAAAATAAAATTTTGCAGTTACTGTACCTTATACATACTGCTCCACGGAAATGGTTACTAGGTTGCTTGCTATAGACAAGCCTTCCTGTATGAATTAGTAATCTGAAGGTGTGATGGGAATTAGTAAGTGGAAAGAATTAGTATTTTATTCTAAAACATACTTTTATCTATAATTTTACACGAGTTGTTATTTTATCCTTTGATATTCCATGTTGTGTCACAAAACTTGTTTGTGAGAATTTAAACCTGATTGGCCTTGTAAATTTATTGATCATCATTTATGATGCTGTTTTATGGAGTCATTTTAAGCTGAATACCAGTGAGCTTTCATTCTAGTATGCTCTAAAAATGGGATACAACAAAAAATAAAAAGGTCAAAATGATGAGTTCAAATTAGCCAAAACATTTCAGTGGAGTGTCATTTGCAATCATCAGACTCCCAAAGTGTGACATTTGCTGGAATGTAAATTATACCATCCAAATTTCAGCGTTAAAAAATAAAGGTATTTTTTTATATGTCAAAATAGATTTGCATTTATAAATTATACAATGTTTAGATGGAGCAGATAACCAGTGCATACATGATTAATATCAGGAAACATCAATTTGCTGAAAAAAGTACATTACTGTGTGTAGGGATACAAGGTAACAAGATAGAAACTGTAGACATCAGATGAAACCTAGGATATAATCAGAATAGACAGCAGCAAAAGGTAATGATAGGAAAATTCAAGGAAGAGATGAAGAACACAATATAGAATTTCTAGATCGTCATAAAGTAAAGTGGAATGACGCACAAGAAGAGATAGGAGAAAATATCTAGAAAAACAAGCATATGATGCTAACAGTCTTGTATTCAGGGAGTGGCTTTGGTGTTAGGGCAGCCACATAACTCATCAATGAAATGTCTATAAATGAAAAGAAAAAAGGAAAAATACCTCCTCACAAGGAGAATGGTTTAGTGATAACATAAGAAGAAGTACAAATGCTTGACAGGACTTGTGAATATACCAGAGGCTGAATTAGCTCTGAATGTATTCACGAATGAATTCACTGCTTGGAAGTGGAACCAGTAATAAAAAAACTTGAGATGAAAAGCCCTCAACTATGATTGAATCACTGATGATTTTATCTGAAAATGACACCTTGCATGCTAACTGGACTGAATGCAGAATACGGCCAGAGGAAACAAAACCTGATGATTGGGCACTGGAAGCTGTAGGAAAGACAGCTAAGAAGGGTGACCTGACTGAATGGTGACTATAGAGGCACTGCAGAATGGTGTCTGTAGAGGCATTGCACTTGCTTAGTTGTGATGAAAATATTCAGCATGATTATATTAAGTAGGTTAGAAAAAGAAATTGATGAAATGCTTTGAGATCAAGAATCTGGTCATAGAAAGGGCAGTTTTACAGGTCAAATATTATCGTCAAGACATTGTAAGCAGCAGCGGATGGAATTTATAAATCCCCTTCTAATGATTTTTGTTGATTATGAGAAGGCCTTTGACAGTGTCCATAGACCAGTATTATGGAAGTCCTTACAACATAGGGTATTCCTATTAACTATGTAAAAGCTAATTGAAATGATCAAATAATGAAGACGATGCAAAGTTAAAATTGATGGAAATTTGTCAAGTGAATTTACAGTGAATAGTAGAGGTGCTAGGAAATATTGTTACCTTTGCTATTTGCTCTTCTCATGTGTTTTATTATGGAAAGTGTTTGAAAATTGAGAGAAGATTTAGACTGGAATTATGACAGAAAAATTTACGGATTGAAAATATGCAGATGCTGCTGTTTAGATTAGCAAAATGCCATGAGACACAAGTCTTCATTAATAGAATGTATCATATACCCTAGAGACTGGCGGGACAGATCTAAAGAATACATGTAACGAGGCCAGAGTATTTCAATGCAAACAATCAGAATAACTGTAGATGGAGAAAGTATTAATATGGTTGAGTTTTTTAAATATTCAAGAACAATAATATCAGTTCATTTACATGTTTTAAGTTTTTTTAAGTTCATTGATTTTAATATTAAATAAATTTTCTGAAGTTGACAAACTAGCATACTGAAAATTTTTAACAAAATATGAAGTAATGATACAGTACAAATTACCTAATATGTTGCATCACAAATTTTTGGCCAACTTTGTCTCAGTGCTTGCAAATGGATGGGTTTAGCTGGTGCAGTGTTTTAAGACAAAGAAAAACTAAAGACCACAATAAAAAATATTAAGAATATGGAATAACATTTCATTGCTCAGTGACTTTGGTTGAAACGTGTCACGAACACGACATCCCACGTTCAAGCAATAAAAGGACGAAGAAAGATTGAAATTGAAACAACAAAAGTGTTACAAATTAGGAAAGAAACACTAATCTTCAAACCTGAAAATATTTTTGCATTTACAAAGTACAAAAACTAAAGTGTGATTTTCTGTGTAAATCATCAAGAAAAGCAGTGCATTGCAAATTTCCACTTTGATTACAATAGTCTTTCTCAGTAAGACACTGTAAAACCCTTTTTAACATACTACAGTTTACTTTTGATAGCTAATGATCCCTCAAAGTCAGGGTCATTTGAGAACAGTGAAAATACTGTAATATTGATATACAACACTTACTACAGAGGTCTAGTTTTATGATACTTTTGCTTACTATTTTAAGTAAAAAATTATCCACTACACTGGGTTCAGGGCCTTATACAGGCACTCTGATAACCAAAGCAAAATTAACCTTCCTCTCGTGGTTAGGTTGCAGTCAATGAAAAATTAATAAAAAAAATTAAGCATCTTGACAACTGGAGGACATGGTAATTTTTAAAGGTAAAAACCCATTCAAGTACCAATATTAAAGTTTTACCTTAATTTGCACATAAAAAAAGAACTTGGAAATCAAGTAACTCAAAACTAAAAATAATTTCCAATCAGTGAGATTTTAACATAATTTTTGGTTTGTTGCAGTTGTGTGCCCATCAGATGGTCTCTGGGCAGATCTGTGATTGTCAGAAATACTATCAGTGCTCTCATGGCACTGGATATCAGTATTCTTGTGGAGACGGTACACTATGGTTCCAGAGTATAATGGTATGTCAACAACAGTCTCTTATATATTTGGATAAAAATATGTTTTAGTGAAATATATTCACCTTACAAATCCACATTATTTACATTAGCGAAATTTTGGGTCTTCATAAGTCCTAGACACACTTATTGTTGATATAAAAAGATGATGATCATGAACTGGTTGAGTGTTAGTTCTTTGTATGTGTACCCATTGATAGTTCAGATCAGGTAGGCACCTACTCTTCTTGTGTGTCTCTGTCTTGCCTAGCAGAACTCAGAGCCAAGAAAGATCAGGAATTTGACGAAAATTTGAAGTACAAAAACTAGTTTTTGATAATGGGCTGCTTTTGCTAACCATAGATTGCTTGGATTCTCTGCAGTAGAGTTGGTCATGCTCTCAAAAATGACATGGTCTTAGATGGATTTGTAATCAAACTTCCAATGTGGTGAGCAGGAAGATGCCTCCAGTAGTATTGCATCCAGTGAGGGTACCTGCCAAATTTGGGTTCTGGTTCTGTTATATTCATGTAACGTCAAATGAAAGAACCATGTCTTATAAGACACCTCTAAATGGACAGGTACAGATGAAGTCAGTACTGTAGGCAGTTGTTGTCTCCTGTCTCAGCAAACATGCCAGAGTCCTGTGTTGTAAAAGAGCAGATCTGTTTGTTTGATAGTGATCTCAAGTACAGCAATGAAATCTAATCTTTGAATATAGTTAAACATCCAAGTTTGCTAACAGTCTTGCAACAATCATACTTTTGTGTCTATTGGTAACATGAATCATGCACATATGCAAAACATGAAGTACAGTAGTTATCAAAAACTGAAGTAATCAGAGGTGTTTCAAGTTCGGCTCATTGTGGTTTTAATCATAATTAGTATCTAGATAAAAAAATAACTACTGCGTATAGTTATCTATAATATTAGTTACTGACAGCTGTTTAAAGTGACTAATAATTAGATTAAATCTACAGCAGTCTGAGGCATTCTTAGTTTAGTTTACCAGCACCATTTCAGCAAAACACCGTTAGCCCATGGCAGCCTAGCCTGACCTATGGGGCTTTAACCCCAAAGGATTTTGAGGGATAACTGCATGTCCTAACCTTTTTATATTTCCTTATTATTTTACATTTCATCACAGTCCTCACTAATTAATAAATTATTTACAGAACTGTGATTGGGCAAGTCAGAGTCAGTGCACTAAACCATCTCTACCAGTGTGTAATGGAACTGCAACGTATGAGTGTAGTTCTGCAACTGAACTGTAAAGTATAAAAATAAGCATTTTTAAAAATCAGCTGACATGATATAATTATCACATTTCCACACAATGAGATGGATATTTGATATCTTATTAACTGATATTAATCATTGTATATTTTCAGGTGTACATGACATGCTCTGATGGTAGTAAAGCAACTTTCAGTTGTCCAATGAATCTTGCTTGAGTTCATCTGCGATGATGTGTGTGCCTTTTCTGACCCAAAAGTTGGTTGCTAAAGTTTAGATGAAGTTTTTATGACACAAAAGGTCACGTGTGCCTTATATTAATTCTATATACAGGCCAGGCAATATGAAAAGATATGGCATATATAATTTTTAATATTTTAAAACTTTTAATGTTTTTATAAATAAGCAGAATTTTGCAGCATTTTTTAAACTTTTTTCACCACACTTGTTGAATTAAAAATTCTAAAAAAAAAAAGCTACCATAATGCATTATAATCATAATACTCTTTTACTGCATTGATAATTCTTTTCTTTCACACTTTCCTGTAACTGAATGTAACTTTTATAAAATCTCTCTAAACCTTAAAAGGAAAACCTTGAAAACTGTTATTATAATGTTCATTCAAATATTACTGCACAGTGTCATAAAGTGGATCCATTCATCGTATTATCAATCTGTTAATTTCTTATAAATCAGGATATTATTCTAGGTAAAAAGTAACTGATCTATGTACAATTTACTTATGAAAGAGTTATACAAATATACTATACAACAGAAGTCATATGAAACATTTTCTGAAATAAGCTTCAAAATAAGTAGAGTATTATAATAAATTTTTCAGTTTAAGAAAACTGTATTTTGCAAACAAACTTAAACAGAATTGTAATCAGTTTATCAACCTACTGATACAGGTAACAACAAATATTTTCCTGTCAGTAATGAACCTCAAAGAAATAGTAAAAATTCCAGTATATTACAACATTACAAGTCACTGAAAATTACTTTTATGCACAATGTACACGCACAATGACGCAGCTGTATACTTGGACCGATTTCTGACTTGAAAGTTTATTACAATTTATGAATACTGTATCCCATTATTTATGACAAAAATAAAAACTTATGCCATCAAAATATTTAATTTTACTTTTGCTTCACCTCTACACAATAAAGACAAAATTTCAAAGGGACTAGAAAGAAATTAATATGGGCATAAGCAACATCTTTCAGTTGAAAATTGCACGTGTAACAATGGAAACGTGATCCTCATTCATGCCTGTAGTAAACATCTTTGTCCCATTGGTGTTTTATCTCTTTGAAGCACATTAGGCTATATATACAAGGCCAACACCATGCCCTAATTTCAAAGCTGACAATAGCAATGTTTCATTTCCTTTTTGTTGAATGAGTCATTTTTTCAAAATAATCTACTCTATAAACTTGTAACAGTCCAAAATTTACAATTTCTGGGCTCGACCTGTGTCACCCAGTGAAATGGTTCCAATAGCACTCATTTCTAGGTATAAATATTGCTAAATATACCAGAGAAAAAGCTATCCATAATGCCAGGGTTACTACCCCTGGATCGATCACAACAATGGTGTCGGTATACACTAAGGGGGCAAGTGGTAGCCACTATCACAGATGCTTTGCCCAATAGATCTCTCTGTTCTCAAAGCCCCATCATGGGAGAGCCGTTCTACCTACTACCTTCCGCTTGCTACCCTACTACTCGCCCGCCATCTTTATTCCAAAAATTTAGCACAACACGAGAACACCGTGTCCCTTTCTTTTGATATTTTTTGGTACTTTTTACAGCTGTAATCATGTCATCCCGTGAGGATTTCACACCATCTAAGTTGAGTATTATATCTGATTGGTTTTAAACGTGAGAGCACAGTATTCATGAATTGTACGTAATATATGTTTATTACAGGTGCGCAGCCGAACGTAGCACCATGTTTGCCTCTGTTTGCGTTTTCGACCTTCAGTCTCCGCAATTAGCAGAACGAAAATCTGCTGGATATTATCCAATTGCTCCATTTTGGTTTTGGAGCATATTATTGAGAGAAATTACCATGTCGCTGGTGTAGAGGCGGGGACCTTTTATCATGGTTTGAGCCAGGCTCACTATTTCTGATCATAGAATTTGAGTCTTTTATTAGTTTCCTTTCCTCCACCAGCAAGTTGGTGCCTTCTCGATGGTGTTATTATTATCATGTTTATAGCTGATGTGTACAAGTAGACTAATTTATGTGAGTGATTCGGCGTCAGAGTTAGCCACAGGTTCCTTCTCTGCCACCGAATCATTTATGTTTATATATAATCTCAATGTCATGGGTGGTTAACATTATATTATATATTATTTTGTTCTGGTAAAAAGAGATGGTTATAATGAGCCTCCTCAGGTAGGCAGGAGATTGTATCTCTTCCGGGACCATTGGACCTTCAGTCCATGGGCCCACAGTATAATTTGAAAGGTCTGGGATGGAGCTGGAGCAGAGGGCCTCCTCCGCCAGTCAGATTCCATCAACCTCCATCCAAAGACTTACTGGACTATGCAAAAGACCTTCTGCAAAAGAAGGCAATAAAGAAAGTCAGACACTTGAAATTTCAAGGCCGTCTATTCAGTGTCCCAAAGAAAGACTCAGACAAGCAAAGAGTAATTCTAGACTTGTCTCTGTCTCAACTTATACATTCAATGCTACAAGTTTCGCATGCTTACAATCTCGCAGGTACAGACCCTACTTCCCCATGGGGCCGTCACCTCTATAGATCTTACAGATGCATATTATCACGTCCTGATTGCAAGAAATTTCTCTCCTTACCTAGGGTTCAGACTAGGAAAACAAGCATACTCGTTCAGAGTCGTGCCATTCGGGCTCAACATAGCGCCCAGAATATTTACCAAACTGGCAGAGACAGTAGTTCAAGAACTACGGGCTCAAGGGATTATGTTGGTCCATACCTGGACGATTGGATAATTTGGGCATCCAACGCCAGGAATGTCGAAAAGCAACAATCACAGTAATCAACTTCCTGGAATAATTTGGGATCTCCTAAATAAACAGGAAGAAATCCGTCTAGTGCCGGCTGCTCAATTTCAGTGATTAGGAATCCAATGGGACCTAAACACACAAACTGTCACTTCCGCCAGCCAAGAGGAGGGAAATAGCCAAAGCTACCAGGCAGTTCCTCAAGAACAAAAGAGCCCCTCGTCGTACCCAGGAAAGAGTTCTAGGCTCTTCAGTTCGCTTCAGTAACAGACTTGTTACTAAAAGCCAGACTGAAGGATATAAACAGGTATGGCGGAACGAGCCAACAGCAGAAACAGAGACAAGGTGTCTCTAATTCCGCCGATATTGAGGAAGAGGCTTGACCAACCATGGTCGACAGTCAAGAGTTTGGCGAGGTCAGTGCCTCTTCATTTCCCCCCTCCATCGCCAGTGATCCATACGGATGCTTCCCAA
>NC_089782.1:35768821-35783821 GCF_040412425.1 Macrobrachium rosenbergii
TACACAACACTGACAATTTAATAAATGTCTACACTTTTCTTTGAATTAAATTGTCTAAAAATGGTGACATTATTTCAGATACTCATCCTAACTGTTTAAAATTTCTTCTGAAAATGGGATTTCAAGAAACAAATGAATCACAATTTTCCTGCGAATTAATTCACATCAAAGCCAAACAATCACAAATACACAAAGTGCTATCTTCCTGGCTTATTGGAAATAATCAATGGGATTTGGGATAAGTGAGATGTAGATAGTTGTATGTAATAGGTGAGGTCAGTAAGTTAAGTTAAGGGGAAGACAACAGCTTGAAAATGAATGAATGTTTGAAGAGTGCGGCATGTGTTGCTCTCCCAGCAGTGTTTAGTAAATCTTATGTAAAGGTGAAAAAAGGTTAACTGTAATTAAGAGCACTCTAAGTATCTATGGTGCTTATGCCAATACCTAGCACCAGAGGTTCCTAATCCTTCAAAATTTACCCAGCACTGAAACATAGTAATGGTTTTGAAAGAATTTTACCTTATTAAGCAATACATGGAGAGACAACAGCAAGCATACCTAAAAACCATGATCCATAAAAGATATGAGTTCAAGGATACATGACAATAGTCAGGCTCATGTAAAAATCAAAGGCATCTGTGCTAGGTTGTTTAATAGTAGTACAATATCATGCAGAGAAAAGAAGCCAGCAAAATAATAAGGTTTATGTCTACCTATATCCCAGCTTGAATATAAATTTACAGAGACCAATGCCTGAAGAATCATTCTGTATTAATTTCTCATATTTCTAGAACATGCAGCCTTATCACCTCCCCCATAAAAAAAAAAACAATTTTCTAATGAAAAACTTAAGTATTATGTAACAGAAAAAGCTCAGCGGGGACTCTTAACATCTCTGAGCTTAACAAAACTAAATTCTGTAACAGATGGCACTTATTTTGTAGAAACTGACATAAAAATTAACCTTTCACAACAAGAAATAGAGGGTGTTACCCATTCCACCTTTCTATCATTAAAATGTCTCATTCCAAAATGATTTCAAAACTTTGTAAGTGCACACTCACCTTCATAACCCATTTCAAAGCAAATTTAGGATGCATCAACTGTATCATTTCCAGAAGAAGTTCTATCGTTGCAATATCACCCCAAAACCGATCCTGGAGGTCTATGTACTGCACCTTCACAGCAACATCATCCCCTTCATGCGTTTTGGCACGGAACACCTGTTATGAAAAGTAAAGTTAACTAAACTGAACTGCTGAATATAAAAGAAACTGAATCCAATACAAATATTCAAGATCTGTAGACGTACACGTACAGTATTTTCTTTCCTGGGTCTTTGCTAAAAAAAAAAAAAAAAAAGAGGCATTTGATTACTCATTCAATCAGCCTTTGTTCTTGAAAAAAAAAAAAAATAAAAGGCAAAACACACAAATAAATTAGCTATTAATTTCCTTTAAAAGTAAATATGGGTATATAAAATTGAAAACAACACTCCCATGACATTTAAATAAATAACCTAAGTACCTGAGCTAAACTTGCTGCTGCAATCGGTTCATCTTCAAATTCTGCAAACAATTCTTTGTGTGACTTCCCAAAATCCTCTTTAAATAGGAGGCCAATCTCATCGTATCTTCTATTTAAACACTGGTCTTGCAAAGCCTGAAAGATAAGACAAGGAATCTGCAAGTCTTTATCCAGCAATGATCTGAATGACGTGACAATAAACACTCAGTGAATACTAATATTCACCGTCAGTAATTTCTAGCAAATAAATTCATTGTATATTAATCATAATACAGTGCTAAAAAGGCTCAAGATTTTTTTAAAAGAAATTGACAGCAGGCTACATACAAAAACCACACAAAATGTGGTAATCACCAGCAGAAATGGTGTTATTGTAGCGTGCTGTATAGGACAGAGTAACTAAACTCAGTAAATTTATAGCACTAAATGTATAAAATTATCCATATACAATACAAAATGAACACTTGCACAATAAGTTGCATCAATGCAAGATCCCTTCTTAATAGCATAGTTTGGTTATAACTGCACTGAAAATCACAAAGAAAAAAGCTGTAACTATTTCCACTGCAAAGACTTCATATTAGTATCAAATCCATTTCACATAACACAAATTCTCATAATCAAATGATCCATTTCACATCTTACAAAACATTCATCTGGTTATAACTTTACTCAGGCAGCAAATTACGAATTTCAGTTATACATTATTAGGTTGGTAGGCTGTTCATTCCACTTTTTTTGATGTGCCAAAGAATGAATTTCACTGATATATTTGGTTGGGCTGGTAAGCTGTCCATTTTTTCTACCTTTACCAACATGCCAAAGTCAAAAACCAGGGTGATAGGATTTTCTTTTTGAGTCAACAGCTGAAGCACCATGCACGAGTAACTCCATTGATGAAAGCATAGGTTTGTATTCCCATCGGAACACCTACATGAACACATCTTTATGGAAACTTACCTGATAAGGAATCTTCAGGGCTAGTACTGCCTGTATTGAGAGTCCTTCATCAGAGCTAATGGTACTATTAGGGCCATGCCAGTTGAAGAAACAATCATAATGGGAATCTACTCTTACAGAATGAGACTATACACACAGTACCATTGGTTTAGTCGTACAATCAAGACGGTTAAGAAAGCTAAAAAAACAGGCCTCTGAGTAGAAAGTATACTGTACTCCTAAATACAGCTGGCCCTCAGGATACATGATTTCACTCTTACACTAATGTTTAGTTTACAATTTTTTTCTTATCTATAGTGTACTGTATAAGAAATACTGCTCAGAAACAATTGATCAACAAGCAAATTATGGTTCATTTTTTCCCCTACCATGTTTACCCTACCTGGGCCCAGGCACAAATATTTCTGACTTGTCACAGGAAGATGACAAGGCTCTTCTATCAGTACTCAGTTGTGCTTTTGTGCACTATGCCTGAATCCAAAGGCAAATTCAAAATATCATGAAGATTTTTAACTTTACCAGACCTATTTTTCAGTGATCTTTTCCTCTTACCTACTCCTCTCGAGCAGTCAAGCAGGAATGAGGCAATGAGGGATATAACACAAGGTATGACCCATCCCTAACTGACTACTCTCACAAATTTACACCACAAACATTTGGTTCTATGCATGCAGAAGGCCTCGACGAATCCACCACACCAATGGAGGGCTCTCTCACATTCAACCTTAGAGGGGAATACAACATCATACATTTACTTACAATCCATTTGGCAACCCTTTACTTCACTAATTCTAACTGAACTCTCCAATGATACATTGTATAACAGGCCATAAACCCTTGGTATGAAATTTCTTCAACTGGTGTACCACTTTCAAATGAAAACCTCTAAAACTGGACTGGAAGCACAGCAAAGAATGACTGGAAAACTGGAAGATGCATTCTAACTTAGTGAAGGTCAGAAGGTAGGGAATAGACAGTCTACCTACGCAACCTAATTTAACTGTGAAACTCTTTCTTTGCCACTTCAGTAGAGCTATAGCCAAATGAATGTTTGGTACGTTTTACTGATACTGTATATGAATCACCTTTAACCTGTGGAGGTGTAATAGCTCTTTACAACCCCACCCCCTGGCTTACAAAACCTGTCACCACAGCTTAAGGTGCTTTTCGTGATGTGCTGCTAATCAGCCAAGCTGCTGCTTGCAATCTACAGACTAAAGGTCACCACTAACACTTAGTAAATCTACAAAACAGTATATACCTTCTAAAACTAAAGAAAGTCTGCAAAACCTGAAATACATACCTTTAGGGTATCTACATATTCTTTGGGCAACACATGATTCATCGACACCAAACCCTGGCCTAATTTTACATAAAGACCACCGTTCTGAAATTCAGTAAGATAAACAGTTAGTTAAAAACCAGAGTATAGTTCAGTGGTAAAAGAAAGTTATGAATATGATGCAGCTATTAGCACGTGGTTTAATACAAGAGCTACAAGCCATAATGTCTTGTATCTATTAGTCGTTAATCGTCTTTAACCACTTGTACCTATTGCTCTTCTTCTTTCATAGTCAAGTCTGCTGATATAAATGATAGGACAAAAACTGTATAAGGAAATACATTTTCAAATCATTATGGAACTTTATTCCCAGTGCTTTTACACAGTTCACCAATGTTTATATTTATGCAAGTGAATAACCTATAATTCCCCTAAGTAACTGAAAATGACTGAGTTTCAAGACACACCTGGAGACAACCCTTCAAAATACGTTCTGCTGAACGCTGGTGAGCACCACGGAGGGCATCCATGTACTCATCACTTGTTTCATCCATGCCATAGGTTGACCATTTGTAGTCTAACGAGACCATTGCACCAACCTTAAGTGACCTGAAACCAATTATAAAAGTGATCAGGTACTGTAACGAGTTCTCATGCACCAAAGTTACGTTAAGTAAAGTTATACTGAAATTAAACACATGTTTAGGATAAAAAGAAAAGGCGACGCTAAGTCCTAATCTCTACAAGCAAATAATGGAGACTGGTTGAGAGAGAATCGTAGCATAAGGTTAGAAACAATTGCTAGACGAATGGAAAAATTGCTGGTAGCAGTTCAAGCGCCCCTGATAAAATAACATTAAAATAAAGTAATCCCTCCATCCAAGCGCACTCAATCAAAACTGAAAATCATCATCATAAACACTTATGTCAGCTCTTTCATTCGTTGGATCAGCTATGGAAAGAGTTCTCTTCAACCTTTTCTGCCCAGTGCTCTTTCTATCAGGTTTGGGTCTTCATCTATCCCCTTTTTCCATCACTCATGGGCCTTTTCACATGTCACTGTCCTGTTAGTTCCAAATCTACTGCTTTTCAAAATCACTGTTCCCCATCCTTTACTTGTTAGGTCCAAATCAAAGCACCTCAATCTCTGAGATCTGTCTTTATTCCGAATGCAATTTTAGAGACGTGCAAACACCACCCTGATTCAGAACTGGAGCAGGTTCCATACCATCAGGCACAAATTGGGAAAATGGATATACAGTACTGTACCGTATTCTACTTTATTAGCTTTTATAGTATATGGTTAAATCTAATTTGCTGTTTTATGCATCTTTTAAGAAAAGAAAATTATGCATTAATTCTGTTTCTTCTTTCTTACCTTTTATATTTTACTTTAGAAATACTTTATTACACTTCTTTACTAATATTTTCTCAAATTTTTGTGGCTTGTAAGAAACCAGAGAATTTTGTCTTCAAGGAAAGTCAAGAGACATTAATTAAAAATTCTCGAGTCAAAAGACCATGCAGCAACATATGGGTATACTGTAATCAAACTTAAAGTTACAAAATTAGGAAATATGCAAGGAATACAGTAGGCATAAACTGCTACACACCTGTACAATTATTCAAGAAAATGAAAGGCACTTTACCTGAAAAACCTTCCAATGCCTTCCACAGTTACTCTAATTTGTCGCCGAGTGATGTCATCACTTATACTGTAGTAAACACCACCTGCAGCTGGTACAACGATAGCTATCCCTCCTAATGTCTTGCCAACAGCTCTGAGGATGCGCCTCTTTTTCTTAGGAGCAGCAGGAACATCCGCAGATAAATTTCTAAAGTGACTGCGGGCAGACACCCGTAGGGGTCTGAACAAAGTACGTGCAGCAAACATTTCTGATCACTGAAAAAAAATATTACAGTGAGATCTTTGAATTATACATCAAAATCTTAAGTGCTTAAAATCCAAATGATAAAATTAGAAGAGATTTTTTGCTTTATAAATATATACCTCTTATATACTATGCACAGCAGTTCCTATATAACGAGTTAGCTAAGAGATGGAGTTATTTTTGAAGGAAGAGGCATTAAGTCTTCTCCCACTCTGGTATCTGCTGATGAGTCCTTTTCTGTCACTTCAAGCTTTGGTGAGCCAGGGTTAGAGAAGTTTTTCCTACCTGTATGGAGGGGCACTCATAAAAATTTGAGATTTTGATAATTATGTAACTCAAAAACTGCCCATCTTGTTTGTTTATACAGGAATAAATCTCTTATTTCTCTTATACTGAGCCACTATTTCCATGGGAAGCTTATACTGGTTCCTTTTCTGCTTCCTCTCTGATCACCAAAATTGTCTTGCATACATCAGTTTTACACCATGTCTCTCCATTACACTCTTCCAGCTTTTGAACATTCCAAACACCTCTAGTGTGATTGCATTAACAGTTCATCTGCATAATCAATACACTACAGTATAATAAACCATAATCAGCCCTGGCAGCTGAGCTGGTCCACCAAAACATTCCTTCTAGAATCATTTGAAAGTCTTTTGTTACTTTCAAAGGGAAATGTGGGTACATAGACAGTGCTGAAACCTGATTGGTTCTTTTGTTCTACGTCTCACCAGTCAAGTGGGATTTGGAATTCAGGCCTTGTATGAAAAACCAACTTCAGTTTTAAGTCGTGGTTCCTTTTGGGGCAGACATGCAACTTTGTTCCCTAAATTATTTTGACTTTATTGCAAAATGTTTCCTTGAGCATTCTGAACATTTCTGACTTTCATTCTGGTAGCAAACTAGTAGTTAGAGAGATAGTCAGTCCCCATAAATCCTACAATTATGGGGAAAAGAGCAGGATACTGGTATTTTTGGGTAGAAGAATGGATGCTTTTACGAGTTGTAATTCTGATTAAGATTAGGTTTATTGAAGAGTTTCAAAGTGGCACCTTGCACTAGTTGAGTATAGACTTGGTAACCTATTTGGTAAGGGGTTCCTGGCAGTTATGGCCAAAGCCCAATGTCCCAGGTTAAGTTAATTTGCAAGCTTAATATTGATTTCGATTCATAGTGTCTTTGGTTAGGTCAGGTGTGGGTTTACAGCCCCAGGCGATTTTGCGCTTTCTTTCACCTAAGCCCTCGGTTTCCCACTGTAATCCCCAAAAAACACAGGGCCATCTTATTTTCATCTCTAGAACACTCATACGGTTCAAAGTAAAAATCTTGTCTCTCCTACCCTTAACAGGCCTATAATAGCATCAACAATGGGGTAGCTTGCAGAATGTCGGGACAACCTCCAAACGGAAGATAAATCCATTGTCTCTGATGTTTAGTGTTGCTTGGGGCGCCCCCCCCCAACAAGCCAGGTCAGGGCAGGCGCGACACCCTAAGTGAGGTTAGGTAGGTGATTTCTGGTTAGGTCCGGAACTGGCGTTCTTGGGGAAGGTTAGGGTTCTTATCGTCTGAACTTGTCCCGTCGTTCTAGGCTATATTTGTCCCAAACAATACACACTTACATAATTATTGATACATAACTTATTCACTGGCCCCAATAGGCCTATTTCCTAGGTCATGGAAAAAAAATGGGGAAAAAATGTCAAAATGACCATCATTCGACTTTTGATATTGGATGGAAATGAAAAAAGTATCACTGAATTTATAGCCTAGCTCACCGTATACTGGTCTATAATCTAAAAAGTTTTAGGCCTATAGGCCTATACTAAGGCATAAAATTGGCCTACGGGGTTGTGACAAACTAGAAAGGCGTCAGTACAGGCTTTTAAGGCATACATTATATACAGTATATATACACATCGAAAATTATATAACTATGATTAAAGTCATTAGAGTTTAAGACGCGTAACATACAGGAAAATAAAACGAAGAAAATACAAAAATACAGACTGAGAATACAAGCATATATATATATATATATATATATATATATATATATATATATATATATATATATATATATATATATATATATATATATATATAATTAAAAACTCACCAATAAACAAGACCGACAGATTCACAACTTCACGAGCATTAAATAACGTTATTCGCTTTCCTCTTCGTTCTGTCTTGCTGCATTATGTCCTTCATGTAGTTCAAACTGTCAGTTTTTTTTACTAATTCTTTCACAAGGTTTAACAACAGTTATGGCGCAGACGACTCACAACACTTGCGTCATTGTATCAGGTTGTTAAGTAACACAACAATCTTCTTGTATTTATCGTCGTCTGTGGACACTGATGTCGTCTATAATATCTAAACCAAGACACCGTTTTCACTTTTCACTCTGGATATTTTTCACTTTTTACTCTGGTTATTTTCTACTTTTCGCTCTGGGTATTTTCTGCTTTTCGCTCTGGGTATTTTCTGCTTTTCGCTCTAGGTATTTTCACTTTTCATTTCGGGTATCTTTACCCTTCACTCTTGGTAATTTCCACTTTTCTAAGTATTTGCACTCTGAGTATTTTTCACTGTCACTGGATATTTTCACTTTTCACTCTGGGTATTTTCTACTTTTCACTTTGTGCATTTCCACTTATCACTGTGGGTCTTTTCACCTTTCAGTGCAAGAGCGTCATCCTTCACAGTGCATGTATTTAGAAAATGACACTTGACAATAAAGATATCTGGAAAAGAATGAATGTTAAAGAGATGTAAAAGATTTTTTATGAGCAAATCCCCTCGTGAAGAGAAAGGGAGAAGGGACAGGGACAGTAATACATACTAGTTATCACCGTAGGAATGTTTAATGTCTGGGAGATAATGTAGCCTCCGATAACAGAAGATAAAGGCTAAAAGACGACAGAAAACAGAGGTATTGTGCAACGATCAATGTGGGCACAAAAAATCTGTTTGAGACAAATTATAGAATAGTTTAGAAATCAAAATAAAAGAAGATAAAACGGTGACGATGTTTAAAGACTCAAGTGACGGCCCTATTTAAGCGTTACGTCGAGTTTTTCTTCTTGTGAAAGTGAATATTGTTAGTTCGTACGCCATACGTGCCCATAATGACAAGTCATTGGTAATAGGTCATTATCATTTCCACACTTAAGGAATCACCGTACAGTTTCATTTTCAAAATGACTATATCTGTTAGGCTGATCTGTTCCAACCTCTGTGCTGACTAACAGCTATTTTATTGCTCATTAGGAAGGTGTTAATAGTTGCAACAAGAACTCTATATCACATTCATACTATACTCAATTTTCAGTTAAAACAACCACGCCACTTTACATCACAAAAAGAGAACTGGGAGTACTTGACTTTTGGACCTGGAGAGATGACAGAGCAACCATATCGGGCAGTTCGCCTTATAAATGGAGGCTGTATTTAAAATGAAAGGAAGACAGGTATGTGGAAAAGTATGTGGAGATGACCAAGAGACGAAATTAAAACTGTGTCTTTAATATCTGGCGAGACTAGAGAAGAATGGGCCTTTTGGTAAAAAGTTAGGAGGAAGGAAAATTGCGATACCTGATTAAGTCATTGTAATGTGTTATTGATAAAGACATGTTATTATTCCACTCTGGTACTGTCTTTAATTTAGAGCTCATCAACCCAACTTTATACAGTTAGATTTAAATTCCATCACGACTGACTTTACAAGAGGTGCAGTGAGAATGATACAGATATTTTGTTCAAATACTTTGCACCCAACACTGGAAAAAAAAACTGGTAAAACGTCAGTCAGATAATTTCAATATAGGTCCACTGAAAAGAAAATAATAATTAAAGGTAGAACTATATAGTAGCTCCGCGGCGGCGACTGCCTTCTAACTTAAATTTTTCTACTGTTTTTTGGTTGCTAATTATGAATTTACCTTTAATTTTGGGGGCCCGAGTGTAATTAACCCCTGAAGTCCATCCAACAAGGGGTTTCCATACGCTATCTTCACAAGACGGAGCACGGTTACGTCTGTTTCGAACGGTTCATATCCCGTCCGGCAAGTGCAATAACTTGTTAACGTATGGGTACCCCACCCGGGCCAGTACTAAACACGGCGAAGGGACATTCCATTTGGCCGACAACATGCAGATGCACCGCCAGTATCAGAACCCCTAAAAGTGTAGAGAAAACCAGCTGAAAAGGTAAAAACAGGCGCGGAGCTAATATATAGAATTATCCAGTTAAAAAAGACAGATTAGTGTGAAAAATTGCTACTGCATCTTAACCATTAGGCTGTAAAATTCGAATAATAAAGTCAGTTCCCGGAAGATCATCAAGCTTGAGTTTCTACAAGACCCCCAATAAAAATGTTACCCGTTTTCTTTGTTTGAGTCATAACGTCATAAAGAATGGCAGATTTTAACGTAAACTATAATAGATGAACATGAAAATTATCTAGAGGAAGACAAAAACCGAACTCTAATTTTCTTATATCTCTTTCAACAAACGTTATGACTGTCTATGATTTTTACTTTTGTTTTTTCTTAGGGGGTTAGAATTTGGTTTACGGGCAATCTCGATAAAAATATGACCATTCGTCAATATCCAAATAATTTACTCTAGGCTTTAAAGCAAAATAAAACTCGAATATGTTTAAAATATACAGAACGTAACTGAAACACACTGTACTTAAAAAACCATCAGGAGTTAAATCATTAGTGTAAACTGAACAAAATAATATAGCTTTAATCGCCAAAAATTACATATTGCAAGGAACTAAATATCACATACAAGACAATTTCGGGGTTTGGTAAGGCGTTCAGTTTTGCTTACACGACAGTCGTGGCTGGAGATGAAATCCTGCAACGCACGCATAAGTGTCCCGGGAACGGTAAGGACAGATGCAAAATAACAGGAATAAACTCCTTCAAACGTTTCGTCACAAGGTCGGAAGCATAACGTAACCGTGTGAAAGTGGTTTTCTGACAACTCGCAGTTTTCTCGAGTAAATTGTTGAAAAAAAAAATGTAAAACCATGAATAATAAAAGAAAGTAAAACTGAAAACGTTAACGCAGAAAATCATGCTTATTGATGGTCGCGAGCTCTTCTTTTCGAGTGGAAAGAACGAAATATATAAATACAAATAATTAACGAACGGCGCCATTTAGTCTCGATCTGATGTTCAGCTGGATGCATCCGCTTCAAGGCGTCGGTTGAAATGCAAGCCTTCCCTGATGAAAATTCGCCGAGTTTTACTTATTTGCTCATGCTGTTTGATAAAATGGTGGACCAGACCTTCCCTCAAGAAATGGAGGGGGGAAATAGGGTGCTGCCTACATGGATTTAAAGGAATTTGGTATTCAGGAAGTTCGAAAGTACGGAGAAAATAAACAAAAGTGGCGCAGTGTTCCATTTTTATATTTCTAATTTGTGTTATCATTATCTAAATCTTCAATAGTATTATTTTGTCATCATTTTTCATGGGGGGGGGGGGACGTTCAGAGGTGGCCCCCAACCCTCCGGGGCCGATCCGCTGGTGGGGTGAGGTCAACGTGCCGTTGATGACTGTACTATGTACCGTAAGTACATGATACAGCAGGTACTGCAGAAACTCTCAAGAACATGTTTTCAACCTCAGCTCAGCAACTTGAGGATAAAAGTGGCAGTAGGAGTGATGTGACTAGTTTTTCTCTGCGGCCAACCTCTGAAGGCAGAAACGGTTCAATGGTTTTATATACAATTCTCTAAATATACCTAAATAAAACTGATTAAAATACCCGTAAAAGAATGTGAATTTGAATCCAATGGAAAACATTACTTTCAAAATGTTATTACTATTGAGTAATCCTCTATCTATTGTTTCAAACAATTTGTGCAGAGAATTTTTTTAAATGCAGAACATTCAACAAAATCATGTAATGTGGTTTAGGTATATTGACGGCATAAGTATTTGTGGAACGAAAAATGTTAAAACTCTCGTTGGTAAATTAACTTAATTGCTGCCGTCGATAATAAAATTCACTACGGAATTGGAAAATGGCCGTGTCCTGCCCTTTTCGGATTGCATAATACATAAAGTAGTAATGGGTTTGAATTTGGTGTATACGTCAAAAATAACAATACTTTAGACCATGTATATACATATTAATTATATTATAAATATATATGTATATATATTTAATATATATCATATATATGTAAATATATAATATACATACATACATACATACACACACACACACACATATATATATATATATATATATATATATATATATATATATATATATATATATATATATATATATATATATTATGTGTGTATATATTTTCAATCTGACCAAATAAGTCAAGTAGAAAATATATGTTCACATTCAATCTTTAAAAGCGTTGCGTGCATGTACCCCCTGAATATACTGATGATGAAATAGATATAATTAGATATAAGACAGCGTATAACGACAGGCATTAAGGACTTTAAAATTTTTAAGCCCCAGGCCGAGCGCTGGGACCTACGAGGTCGTTCAGTGCTGAGAGGGAAATTGAAAATAAAAAGGTTTGAAATGTGCAACAGGAGGAAAACCTCAAAGCGGTTGCAATCATCATCATCATCCAGGTGCCATATCCCCAAGGACGTCGGCAATCATGGCTCGCCACTCCTCGCTATTTCCGGCTCTCTGCAGCAGCTGAGCTGCAGACATTCTTCCTCCAGTCACTCTCACCAATTCAGTTGCAATATAAAACAATTATTAGGAGAGGGTGGGAAAGTAAGATGGAAAAGAAAGAATATGAACGGAGGTACAGTAAAAGAAATGGAAGAACCTAGTTGTACTACAGCGTAATAATCATTTTAAAGATATTCCTAATTTACACCAGAATTTTAGAATTTAAAGTAAAATAAGAACAATAATATAACGAAAAAGCATCTATCAAGAACTCTCCCGACAATGCGAAAGACCGTGTGACAAATAACGTCTCGTGACAGCTTTTATATTATCAAAGGTGCATCACTATAATGTGACCGCAAATAATAAGGAAAAAAAAAAGCCATAATAATGTATATGAACGATTGCATTTTTAACCCAATTTTTTGTATTTTGGAAAAAGTAGTCCCTCGTATACATTATTGTGGGTTTTTAACTTAGTTTTTATGTTGGTCAAACTGGCACACCGATGGGAAGAACAGAACAGCTTTAAAATTTCATAAGATATAAACAGAATACTCATGCTATCAACTGGACAGAGCTAAAAGCTGCCTTAGTATAATATGTTGGATTGAAATCTAATTGAATCCAGCTTTATAAAGAAATCTCTGCTAAGATGAATATCAGCATGATATAGTTCATAAACCTGACTTGTTTATTTCAATAGCAATATCAGCCAAGGATGTGAAATTATCTAGGTCACGAATGAGGTTAGGAATAATATATATATATATATATATATATATATATATATATATATATATATATATATATATATATATATATATATATATTAGCCGTTTGTATGTGCAGTTCGTACTGTCATCATAACCTATATATGTAAAATTCTATTACTATGTATCAGTCATCTTGAAGATGTCTTAGTTAAGGGTGAAACCGGTTAGGATATTATTCCACTCTTCCAAATTGTTAGGCGCTACAAAACCACACACACACACACACAATATATATATATATATATATATATATATATATATATATATATATATATATATATATATATATATATATATATATATATATATATATATATATATATATATATATATATATATATATATATATATATATATATATATATATATATATATATATATATATATATATATATATATATATATATATATATATATATATATATATATATATATATATATTATATATATATATATATATATATATATATACTACAGGAAACTTCACGGAACAAACGATGCTTGTCGAGAAGTGAAAAACATGAATAATGACGCTGCAGCCTTTGTTGGCGTGTTATTGTTGGGGAGGGGCGTGTTATTGTTGGGGTGGGGGGTAGGGGCCGGTTATCGACTCTCACACACACACACACACACGCCCCATTGTTTGATAAAAGCCGGCGAGCTCGACCGGGCATAAACTGTTTACTTTATCATCAAGTTAAAAGGGAACTTTTTTTTTTTTTTGGGTCGTCACAAAAGAAAGCCTATTGATTCAAACGGCGACCTTTGTTATTTGTTTGTTTCTTTGTCAGATGACAACTGTTATTATTATTGTTATTGTTTTTGTTACACTTTCCACATGACAAGCAACGCACAGCTTTCCGACTATAATTTTTTTTTTTTTTTTAAGCTGATCAGTGTGTTAAAATTTGTGTAGATTTTTATATTCAGCCATTTCTTCTCTCCTTATTCTTATGCTTGTCAATATAATATAGGCGTCTTTTCGTTCTTTATTCATTTATGAATTATTGTCTTCTCCCTGGGTCCCCACTATTCGGTCAAGAAACTCCCCGGAGTTTTAAATATTGCTTTTCTGTGCATACTTTGGGGATTTTTTCCTGTTACACCTCTGAAAGCTTTTAGTTTTCTGTAAAAGAAAACTACTGTGCCGGTTTTGTCCGTCCGTCCGCACTTTATTCTGTCCGCCCTCAGATCTTAAAAACTACTGAGGTTAGAGGGCTGCAAATTGGTGTGTTCATCATCCACCCCCCAATCATCAAACATACCAAATTGCAGCCCTCTAGCCTCAGTAGTTTTGATTTTATTTAAGGTTAAAGATAGCGATATTCGTGAGTCTGGCAACGATATAGGATAGGCTATCACTAGGCCGTAGTTAAAGATTCATGGGCCGCGGCTCATACAGCATCATACCGAGACCACCGAAAGGTAGATCTACTTTCGGCGGCTTTGATTATGCGCTGTACAGAAAACTCGATTGCGCCGAAGAAACTTCGGCGGAATTTTACTCGTTTACTCCCAGTTTCCCTTTCGGCGCTGAATGACCTCATAGGTTCCAGCGCTTGCCCTTTAACCTAAATTCTATATATATATATTCCTAAAGGTCTCAGAATCTTTATCTCTATAAGTCTACCGTCTTAACGTTAAATGTCGTCGTTAGACAGATTGAAATCAATCATTCAGAAGCGATATTCTTTTGTCTGTTAGTTCTATCTTTCTTCTCCCTGTCCCTTTTCTTTTCTCTTACTCTTTGTTATTTTGGTCTGTTTTTGTCATTGTTTTTCCTCTTTCATATTCTTGAAAAGTTGAAGAAATTGTTAGTTCATGAAAATTCCTTCATTTCTAACGTCTTGTTTTGAAAGATTGCGAGTGATGATAATATAATTTCTT